>NC_044508.1:5861797-5894297 GCF_902362185.1 Chanos chanos | reverse complement strand
CAGACTTTCACATTTGTCCACACATTAAGAATTGATGCCTGTTTCAGTTGACTAAGCATGAATGATAAACTCTCTGTAAGATCTTCACGATGACGTTACCTTACTAGTGGATCCAGAGCTTTCACTGATGTCACTGCTCTCTGCTGCCAACAAGACCTTCCGCTGCTGCTGCTGCTGGGTCTCTGATTCTCCCATTAAACCCCTGCCTGCATCGCCACCCAGACCTAACACACACACATATAAACACACACACACACACACACACATCATATGCTGTGTTTGCTTACTCATTCAACTGCATCTGTATTGTTCATGACTGACCATCAGGGGGTGTAGTCCATGAGAATAAGTGTTCATTAGGTTAAAGGAAATTGTGAGAAGTGAGGGCAGAGAATGCTAGTGTAGATGATGTTCAATAGATTCAAGTTCATGGCCTCACAGACAGTCTGAAATCGAGCAAACAAATCACTGTCAGTAATATTCTCTCCACAGAACCTTATTTTCACACCTTCGCTTTCCCGGTGTGAAACAGGAACGAAAATAGAATTTTCACACGAGTGACATCAGGCTCTGCACTGTTCTCAGTACACTCAGCTGACAGGTACCCACTTACCTGATGGATACTTTCTCGTGGATGCATCCTCAGCTGTGGACATGGGTCTCCTATCTCTGTCCTCAGCCTTACAAGCAGTCAGCGGATCCCGTATTGCTCCGTCACTCCTTTGGTCAGACACATCCACTGATCTCAGAGCTCCTTTGGGCTCTCTAATGCCCATCCGGAGGGCTTCACTCTCTAAACGAGTGTCCAGAGCAGCTATGGTCCTACAAAGGGCCTCTACTCTCAGTCTCCGGGCATGGATCGGGCTATCTGGACCGGTCAAATCGGCTAGATGCACAGTGCTTCCAGCCCTGACTTTAGTGTCTGAAATCTACCCGCTTTCGCTGTCCAGAAAACCAAAAAAAGTGAAAGAAAATGGCCGACTACATACATTGTGATGTAACTATTAGTACAGTAAGTCATGAATGGGTGAATCTTACAAACAGTTCTGCTTGTGTTTCAGTCCATGTTAATGATCAACAACATTACATGACATTTCTTGTTCTTGATAGATATGTTACAGTTATGTGAATTTTAGTGTGAATGTACAGCGCACACACACACACACACACACACACACACATACACAACACACACACAGACTAAAAAAATTGCTTAGAGAAATACAATTACCACACACAGAATTTGAGATGATCACTTGCTGTGAACTCACCATGCTGCAAATTGAGTTTGTACATGGGTCTTTTTCAGAGGTCCAACTAACTCTCCCCTATCGAGAGCTGTTGCCTCTAAACATCTCTCTTCCTCTTTGCCAAGCTTTCTCTCCTACGAAAGTAAAAGCATAATACCGCCTCTTACCAGCTATTTAATACATCCAAATCCACAAACTGTGAGATATAGATTAAACCCACTGATTCTTACACAGTGTGACTTTCCCTGTTAAATTAAAGGCCTCAAGAGCTTATTGAAAACGCATAAATGTGTAAAATGATCCAAAACCATATTTCTCTACTGGTATTCATTTGCATTGTACTTTAAACATCTGTTTTGGAGTAACTTAAAAACCTATCAGGCTATTCATGCGAACTGACATCCCTAACATCCAAAGCTCAGACAGTCAATGTGAGAACGACTGTACTTCACTGAGACGTTCATCTCCTCAATTTATCAAGCAAACAATGGGAGCTGTCATTTTGACCTGTCACATCTGATTAAGAATCGAGGCTCTCATAATCTCCGCGTGAAAACGCTGCTCTGACAGCGGAACCTCGGCGAGGAGAGGAAATTTGAAAAAATATCTCCATCGGTTATTGAATTCTGATCCATTAATCTTCATCGCGAGTTCACCTGGCTGCTGTTTTTCTTCTCTCTGTTCCCATGCTCTTTTCTGGCCTTGTTTACAGCCTCCTTCTGCCTCCTCGCCAACTCCTGCAGGTTTCTCCTCTTCCTCTCCTCCTCCAGCTCTGCCTCTCTCCTCATCCAACGTTCCACGGCCCTCCTCCTCTGTACCTGCCGATGCATAAACTCACGCACTTCTTGAGTATCATAACGCGGTGTCTTAAGCGGCCTTACCGGGGCCTCATTTTCTTTCCCTTCTGGTGCAAATCCCCTTATCCCCTTAGTTGTCCTTGGAGACTTACGAGGGAGGGCCACTGGAGAAGATTTAGGTGAAACTTCTTTGGAGAACTCTTGGTTTGCGGTTTGGGTTTTGGTCTTTTGAAATGATTTTTCTCCTGTGGAGGAAGGCGTCCTGTCACTTGTGAGGTTTTCGCTTGAATGCGTGGGAAACAGGGTTTGAGGAAGTACGTTTGAAGTTTCTTTAGTGCCCTTAAGATTCGATGAAGCAGAGAGAATACAAATGGATTTTCTGCTGTATTTTTTTGTGTCTGGCTTTGGTTTTGAATAATCCTGACATTTTTGAACATTTGAGGCCTCTAGTTGGTTTATCTTCATGCTTGGGTTCATGGTCTCACCTGTTGAGCAAATGCATTTAACAGGATGAAGTTTATTCAAAATGTAATAATGATCACTCAAAATGTAATAAAAATTTCATTTGTAAGTAGTCTACCTTCTGTCCTGTAGGTATCTCCAGTTTCAGTCTGGTGAGAACTGGGAACTTGGGATCCTAAGATGTGTTTTACTAGCTTTTGGGCATCTCTCCAAGCAGATATGTAAGTGGAGTGCAGCTCTGGAGTTAGACATGGAACATTGCAATTGATGTTTAAAAAAAAAGAAAGAGAGTGAGCAATAATAAAATATCCATCCTCCATAATGTTTCTGTAAGCGCTATAAGATTCTCATGTTTTCATAAGCGCTATAGCTATGGTGAACTGAGACTGTGCTCTGTCCATCTGTTGAGGTATTTTGGTTTTCTTAAACTGTTTTTCTTACTTTGGTTACATAGGACAGGTAGCAGTGCAAAATCCAATAAATCTCACTGAGGCATTAGATATTACATTTAGATCCCAGTAGATTCCTGCTAAACCATGTCTTACTTTTGATATGAGGCTCTTCACCAGAGACTGGCGCTGAATGGCATCCTTTAGGCGAAGTGGGGCTTAAAGGAGCTCTTTTTCCAAACAATCTTATTACCCTCGCTGGTTCTGGTTCTCCTTTCGCTCCTAGCCAAAGATATTTTATAACCCATTATTACAATGTAACTCAATTTTAAACGGTCATGCAACAATCAGTCTAACGTCTTTAGTGTTCTTGGATCCCTTGTAAATTCATGCAGCTGCACTATTTGATCTCTCCTCACTTAGAACATCTGGAGATGTTACAGACCTCTGCGAGTCACTTTGACGACTTTCCTGGTAACGCAAGCCTGTTTCTTCCCCTCTATGGCTGGCCTTTGAACCCTCTTGTATAGTCTTTGCTTTTGGATCTTCAGTCTTAGGCTGTCTATGGCTTTAGACTTGGGGGAGCCACGCTTTAACAGTTCTAAACGTCTAATTTGAGTGGATGAGATAGGAGAAATAGCACAACTCTGTGGAGACTCTTGGGGTTGCAGCACAGAGCGTCTCACTGGAGTGGAATACAAGGTGTCTGGGCTTGGGTCAGGTCCTTGAGTTCCATCATTTTGTCCATTTGGCTCAAGTTCAGGTGAGTCAACCAGAGGTGAGTTCTCCACACACAACATGTGGCGTGAATAAGGCCTAGTAAATGCTGCCCTGTGTACACAGAGGATATTGATATTTTCAATCAAATCATTATCAACAAAAACAAGCAACAACAACAACAACAACAACAACAATAATAATAATAATAATAATAATAATAATAATAATAATAGCTCATTTATTTATAGCATAGCTGAATAACACTTGAAGTCACATGAGCTTTGTACTAACACTGTGTAGCTGTTCTCCACCGCGTCAGAAATATCCATGTTTGTATCTGAACTGGTTGAAAAGTGCAATGTCTTTTAATCTCTCTACACAGGAGGAGGAAAAAACGGAAAGACAATGTTGTGACATAGGACAGAAGACAGGTGATTAAATACATGATTAAATGGTCAGTAAATACTGACAGAAGAAAAGTGACCTCTGAGTGTTTGGAGCAGAATGTATTTGTTCCCTTGGTCCAGGTATATTAACACCAACTCTTTCCTTCAATATTTAAAATTTCTGAAGTATTAAATGGAAAGTGACAGCAGCAAAAGAGCAGCTTAAAACAAGGCAATGTACCTTAACTGGACTGTCCACAACAACAACAATATACACAGAATAAAAAACCCAACTTACCACTCTGCCACAGTACTTCCAGAGGAGAAACGAGAGTTTTTCTTTTTTTTTTTCTTTTCAAGAATTTCTCATATTTAACGCTCAGAAACAGTCTCTGAAATTCTGAGAAACAATTAAATACATTTTAGGGAGGACCAAAGCAAACCACAAATGTAGCCCATTTCGCATAGCTCAAAATGTTACATGGAAATAGTCCTTTTGTCAGCACACCAGATGGGCTTCTGATTTAAAAGCAGTGCAACCTTGCGCTAAGTGAATCTGTTTTCCCAGCATAGTTGATAACATGGTGATGATGATTTTACTCTCATAAATGATCATACCTTGTTCACAGAGTAGGGTCAGAAGAACCAACGGTCCTCCTAGACAGGCAAAGCCTTTGTTTACCCAAGTTAACATAGAAACAGCACATAACAAGCGGAACCATCGCAACAACATTTAGGAGTCTCCCGCCGCGATTAGCGCCAAAGGCACCCTATTGCGCGAGGAGCTCATCAGACATTCTTTATAATTCCGTCAAGCGCTAATCAAAGACGTTCTTGTTTTAAGTAAATGAGTAAAATCACGACGGCCCGCACCCACATTTACTGTAGTCAGCGGTACTACCATACATCCAATTTCGAGATCTACAACTGCTTGCATCTCCACCAGTTTACCACTTTATTTCATTTTAAATGATATCATATAATGAAAATGGACACGGTCCAGTCTATACTATCATTTTTTTTGTTTGTTTGTCTGTTTAATTATTCCGTTGATAAAGTTCTATTCATTGTTGAGGAATCAACCATAAAATGTTACGATATTCTGGAGCAACTTATTTTAAACTTTAGACTGAGATCACAAATTGTCCCTCATCCTTGTGGAAGGACTAATTCTACCGTCCTTTTTGTAGCTACTCCAAACCCTCCCATGTTTTTATTATGACACTTCGTAGTAGTGCAGCCCACACGACAAAGTTGGAGTGGGTGTGGTCACACAAAAGTATCAGCTTCGTCAGGACATTCCTCTACCGCTCCTCTGATCCCGTTGGAAACCTCACATGAACGTCATCCTCATACCCGTGCTATGTGTCTATGAAATTAAATATAGCATATGTGTTAATCGATATATTAGAGCGTTTAAATGATACTCGGTCAACATTATTTTATTCCTCGTGAAGGT
Source organism: Chanos chanos (assembly GCF_902362185.1). Lineage (NCBI taxonomy): Eukaryota > Metazoa > Chordata > Actinopteri > Gonorynchiformes > Chanidae > Chanos > Chanos chanos. The sequence goes on along the minus strand of NC_044508.1, from coordinate 5,888,834 downwards.
CTCCGCCGGGAGGGTCAACAAACTACAATAATCGGCACAGATGCTCCTGTTCCAACATGTCAAAACCCATAGAGGTAAGTTACAGGCATCCTGTTCAGTTCTAGACTGTTGAAAGTTTATATGTGTGCTGTGATTTAATTTGCATAGTACTAGTTATAACCCACTAATCTGTGCTGTGATAGACAGTACGTCACAACAGATTTAATAGAGTGATTGACCTTAGATGCAAAATACATATTCTGCTACTGTTCGGTGGTTTTAAAACCGAACTAAAACAACAACTTTGTTATGTACCAGTAAAATAATCATTCTGAGTTCTTTGCGTGATTTAGTCTAGATTCTTCGCATTCAAAAACGAAGTGACTTGGTCATATGTCACATATAAGATATGAAAAGATATGACAGTTCATATAAAAGATAAATTGTTGTATGTCAGATATGAAAATTCATATCATGTTTTTAGAAACCAAAAAAAAAAAAGAAAGAAAGAAAAAACAAACAAACAAAAGAAACACAGAGGTGCCTGGATCTTGCTGAGAAGCCCTCTGTCTCAGCAAATGTGTATGTGCTCAAGGGGTAGTGGGAAATTTTCCCTTATGTCAAATGCCTGTCTTTAGAGGCCTTGAGTCAAGCTCTAGAGCCTGCTCTAGAAAATGCTTGTGTTCGAGCGCCATTTCTCAGGTGGACAACCACGGTTTAAAGATGAAATGATAGGTAAGCACTGGTTATCTGCTTGCTCTAAACATGTTGCTTGGCTGGGAAAATGGTGCTGACCTAATTTTTTTTTCTCTACAGAGCCAAAATGACAGAGGGCATCATTGCATTGTTAGTAGCTCAATGGTGCTTTAATTACCTCAGGCCCTGACTGTAAACATTAAACAAAAACTATCCAGAACACAAAACACATGCACACACACACACACAAACACACACACACACACACACACACACATACTGAATGACATCAATACTGAGTGAGTGAGTGATTGACATCCCATTTCTCTTTTTATTCCGGTGAAAGAGAGGACCAATCATTTTTCCTTGTTATGTAAACATTATTTTAAACATCGACATCGAGCCTGTAAACTGATCAGACAACTTCATGAATAAAACATCTGTCTCGTTTTGCATCTGTTATGACGATAAAAGTAACTTTTCCGAGGTAGCAGAACTCTGTGGCAAACAGCATGAACGAGAAAGAGTAGATTGATTCCCTGGATCGTTGTCAATGCTTATCTAATGGAGGTATGAATGGAGGGAGAAGCGCACGGTGAATCTGTTCATCTGAGAGGAGAAAGAAAGCACTCATTCTCTGATGATTCATTGGAAGGGATGAAAAGACTCCTCATACAGCTTCCAGAAAAGAAAAGACTGCTCTTCAGATTAGCCGCTTACTCATAGAACCTCATCTGTGGAGCTGTGGGGGAGATTTTGAACAGGCAAGGACAGGAAATAATTAAACAGATAGACAAACAGACAGGCAGAAAGACAGACAGACAGACAGACAGACAGACAGTTAGATAGATAGATAGATAGATAGATAGATAGATAGATAGATAGATAGATAGATAGATAGATAGATAGATAGATACATACATACATACATACATACATACATAAATACATACATACATACGTAGATACATAGATGAATGAATGAATGAATGAATGAATGAATGAATGAATGATTGAAGGGGAAAATGACTGTTGTTGAAGACTGTTGTTTAAGAAATCATTTTTTGTTGTTGACAAGTTCTCCTGTGTCTGTATAATGAGATGTATCCAGTCAGCGGTATATGCTTCTGTAAAAAAAACAGCTGGGGTTAGAGGTATAATTTAATTTATTATTCAGTATTATTATTAATTTAATTACCATTGCCATGGGTATTCTGATTCGATCAAGGTCAAATTTAGACAGCCGACAGTGCCTTTTTTGACGGACAGCCTTCAGCTTTTTTCAACCTAATTTTGTTCAGTTATTAGTATGGTTGTACAGCAGTCTCACAAAGACCTTCACAAACAAAGTAATGGGACAATATGGACCCCTCCAATTCTCCCGAACAGCCCTGAGAACCAGCTGACCCACCGATGGCTCAGACAGAAGCAGCTGCAGAGGGTTCAGGGCAGGGGGGGGGGGGCTGAGATGAGGACAGTGCAGGTTTTTTAAGTTAATTTAAGTTGATGCATGCAGAACTGGACGTATTCACTTGCAGCTGTTTGCTGGTTGGCTCAAGGACTTGGGGAATCCCAAGAGACTCTTTCTTTCTCTCTCTCTCTTTCTCTCTCTCTCCCTCTCTCTCTCTCCTCCACACCATTCTAACTGGAGTGTCATTCATCCTTTCATATAGGCAGGGCCCCCAGACTAGCTTGCCTTGCAGTGGTTGCCGAGTCCCCGGCCGCCATTGTAAAGCCCCCTATAGTGACACCCGGCCCCCTCTGTGTCCCTTTACCTTACACTCATATCCCTGCTGGCAGAGTGGGCCTAAAAACACGGATACAGGCAGAATTTTGGCTGCCAATCTCTGGCAGTATTAAGCAAGAGAAAGATTGTGAGAGATAGAGAGAGAGAGAGGGAGAGAGAGAGAAAGAGAAAGAGAGAGAGAGAGAGAGAGAGAGAGATAGAGCAGCAACTTATCCCCCAGGAAGCAATGAATGGATTTCAACAATGCAGGAATGCCACTGTGTGTGTGTGTGTGTGTGTGTGTGTGTGTGTGTGTGTGTGTGTGTCTGTGTGTCGGTGTGTGTGCGTGTGTGTGTGTGTGTTTTTGTGTCTGTGTGTCTGTGTGTGTGTATTTCAGTATGTGTGTGAGTGGACAACAGAGGCGAGATTTGGAAGCCGATTTCCAGTTCCTATAGCAACCATGATGTAAGCCGAGAGGGGCAACTTCACCCCATCTCTCCCCCCCCCCCTCCTTTCTCCCCCTGCTCTCTTTCTCTCTTCCTTTCTTTTCCTCTCCCCCTCTGAAACAGAACAAACCCAGTGACAGGAAAGAAGGGCACAGGAGAATGGGAGGTAAAGCACGTTTTGCTGGGACGTGCAGCGTGGTTTATTGATTTACTCTTCTAGTTCACTTTTCCTTTTTTGTCTTTTTGAAGAAGAAGAGTAGAGAGCTTGACTTCGCTGTTCGATAGCAAACTCATTTTGATCTCTGGAGAGTAAGGTGTGTCGCTAATATCTACCTCTGCATTTGTAGAAGGAAACTTTGGTTAGTTCGTATAAAACTTATTTGGCTTGCGGTAATCTTACCATAGTATTTTAGATGTATCTTTAACATACGCATTTGTAAACATTTCAAAACTGGAGCTGAAAAAAAAACCCCTCAGAATGCAAAAATTTTGCAAAATCACAAATTCGGTACAGTCATTTTGAATGCTGTTTTAAATTTACTTTTTTTTTTGCTTCAATAAAGTTTGCAGGACCTTACAGAATACTTGATAGCAGCCCTTGTTAGGTTTTTGTCTGTGACCTAGATTCAGTGTTACTGTGGTGAACAAAGTTTTCAGGCCTCTGACTTCTGTCTGTACAAGTCTTAACATTAGGCTACATTTCAGAAGTATTTGCTTTGTGAAGTTTGTAAGGACATGTCTTAATTTAAAAATACCAAATACGCAATATTATTACTGAATCTTAAGATCATACAAGACACTAACAGATTTACCCATTTGTGTGTGTGTGTGTGTGTGTGTGTGTGTGTGTGTGTGTATGTGTGTGACTTGGTCTCTTCCCCTGTCTGTTACACTTCCATCAGAACTTATTTGGAACTTAATATTCATTTCTTTGTAAGTGTTCAGAGGCATGTTTTCTTGTTAATGTTGTATCAGGTAGTTGTCTCAACAAAACCAGTGAACTACTTCAAAGTACACGCACGGTACGGTATGTTAACCAACTTGCCAGAAGACATAGCAAAATCTTTTTTCTATGAAAGTCTGGTTTTAACGGTCTGTTGGGTGTTGAGACATGTTTTACGGAATGCAACAACTCACCAAAACTTACGTTGTCATGCTCGTGCGTTCAACATTTAGTTTCAAATGACAGATGTGTACACCCTAGAAATGCTCAAATGAAATGATCCCATGCATCGTGAATGAACATGCAGTCTAATATATTAACAAGATGTTGTCAAAGTCAAAAATGTTGTTGAATATAAAGGCCACATGTTATTTTCCATATTTTCTTCATATGGAGAGATGTCATCACATTTCTATAAAAGAAAAAGAAAGCATTTCAGTAATGATCAGCTCTTTTCTATCCAAACTCCGTCGATTTTATATACTAGGAAAGTTTTCCAAGGAAACATTTGCAAAGTTACCGGACTCCTGGGTCAATATTCTATGGGGTTTTCCTGTCATGATGTAAAGGGGTTATGAGCCAAATATTTTTATTTATCGTTTTACTAAAACAGCCTCACGAGTTCAGCTCCTGGAGGGCCCACAGTGCTGCACTCTGTCGATGTCTCCCTGATCTAACACACCTGCTTCAGGGCTTGTGTGGGCTGGAAGCACAGCCTGATTCACCTCACCGTAGGTGATTAATTGGAATGTGGTGGGATAGAGTTTGGAAACATTGAAAATATGCGAAGTGCTGGGCTTCCGGGCGCTGAATTGGAACGTGCTATGTACTATGATCAGAACATAAGGATTTTAAGAATCCAGAAGGAGACTGTTCCATACCAGATACCCTTCACATACTATACTTTTATTTTTCATAACGTTTCAGTCAGTCAACTATATTTTTTTTCTCCAGAGACTGTAATAGGACCCATCTAATGAGGAAGGTGTCCTCGTGTTCTTTCACGAGTAATCCGCACACGGCCACATGGAAAACCAGCGCTGCCGCACCACCCTGCAGCCCAACGGCCAAGCAGGAGAAGCCGCCCAGTCCCCTGTAGCGTCTCAGTCCAGTTCGCTCCTGTCCATCACCCAGGCAGAGGAGCTCTTTGACTTGATCGCAAGCTCCCAAAGCCGCAGACTGGACGACCAGAGAGCTACCATAAGAAACTGCCTTGCTTTCAGAATAGCCCAGCACAATGTCGGTCACCTCTGTGAGGCCTGTAATCCCAGAGAACCAAGCGACGACTTCTTCAACATGCTAATTAAATACCAGGTGACACCAAATGGGATTCTCGTTTCTATGTCTGTCACTTCTGCTTTGTCTGTCTGGATGTCTCTATTCCGTGAAAGTAGTTTCTCTTCTCAAAATACAAAGGCCATCTCTCTTTGTTGCCTGTTTTTTTTTTTTTTTTTTTAATGTGAATTTTGTGACTGTGGTAATGCCCTTTAGGTTTTGAGGGATTTGTCTGGCATTATGTTCCTCTCTTTTCCTCCTTCTGTCAGCCTCTCTCTTCCTCCTCTCCCTATCTCGATTATGTTCTCTTACTCATGTTTCTCTCCTACTCTTTCTCCTGTCTGTTGTATCACCCACTTTCCATGTATTTTCCATTCATTGTCCTGTTAATTATCTTCTTCTCCATTCTCTCTCTCTCTCTCTCTCTCTCTCTCTCTCCCTCTGCAGTCCTCAAGACTAAATGACCAGAGATGTTCCCTGCCAGAACCTCTTCTAACACCAGACCCAGATGAGGACTTTTTCAGCTTGATTCAGAGAGTTCAGGCCAAACGAATGGATGAGCAACGAGTCTCATTTTACCCCCCCGAACAGGATGAAACGGACTCTGAACCCAGCTCAAAACCCTCTGGAGATGCAAGCTAGAGATCTTTTCATTCATCTCGGGTCTCCTGGAAGCTCCATAGATGCCCATCCTGAAAAGAGGATGGAGGGACACCGCAGTGGGTCCCTTTGGGTACTTCATAAAAGAGATTTTAAGAGAAAAGCAGTCCGAGCGAGGAACTTTTTTTTTTAAGCGCAAGGTGTTTGGCTCCTTGACAGTGATTGGTCCAAAAGCATGTGCATGAACATTTCACGGTCTTTCAGTAACAGAGAATGTGACAAAAAAATCAGATATGAATCAGTCAAAGGGTGTTCTTAGCGCTGACCCAGCTCTGCACTGTTTAAAGAATGTAGTTACACAAGATGTCTGGGAGCACTTGGAAATAACTATTCCGAGTGTTATCTGAATATTCTCTTTCTCTCTCTCTCTCTTTTTTTTTTAAATGATTTGTGTAGCATTGAATACGCCAGAATTTATCAAAAATGTCCCTGTAAATCTCTTTTTAGGCTCTTAAAACACTATGTGTGCTTTTTTTTCCTTCTCCGCAACAACAGGGGTATCTGCCGACCAGTTGCCAGCGCTTCTGAGGTTTTTTATAACATTTTTTTTTTTCAACAGTGTAGGTCCCTGCGTGTGCGTGTGTTTACTGAGATTCAGATCGTGTCAGCAACACGACGGAAAATATATTAACATATTGACGTTTTTTGGGTTAACGATACTAATGGCCATCATTGAGCATCATGTAGATCTTTGTTCAAAGCAGCTGTCACTAGCCGAGTGTAAGTGCTTCTGTTTCCAGCCCACGCCAGAGGAAAATATGTTACACACAATGAATATGAAGCGGTTGATTTCTACCAGATGGGGCAGTTAGCTTTAGCATATGGTGTTGTATCTTTTTAGGACATTAAATTCGATTGGTCTCAGTGATTTCGTTTCTTTGATAAGTTAGATAATTAAAAACCGAACTAACTGAATGTCTGGAGGCAATTAACATTTTTAAAAATACATTCTCTTGATGTGGTGTTGTGTGCAATTTTGCAATCATCATTGTAAATCAGTCCGGTACCATGGCAATCCGTGAAAAATGAACAGAAAACGAGTGTACACAACACGCAAAAAAATCTTGATGTTCCAATGAAATAAAATAATAGTCTTTTAGTATTTATTTTCCTTCATCTCTTGTGTCTCAATTCAGTGTACTTGAGTGAATAGCCTACTCCTCGAGCCCTGTAAACACTTTCTGAAAGAAAAGGGAAAAAAGCGAAAATACATTTTCCTTGCGAAGTGCACCTTTATTTAGTTTACTTAGTTTTCTACCTCTCTGTAAGTGCACTGATTCATTCCACTGTTTAAACCTTAAATGTTTAACTGCATATGCGCTAAACTCACTTGCCAAAGCATCTGGTGTTGAGGGGAGAGATGCTGTTTGTTATTGATACAACTGTGCTGCGGCTGTAGCGAGACATGCGTGTCCCAGTCCGTTCTATTCATGACCATGTCTATAATCATCTGCTGAATGTAAGCATCGCTGCAGGTCAACGGGGGAAAGCGCAGCGGAGAACGCTGTCAATCACGGATGCGGGAGCTTGGTAGATTGCGTTCTTCAGTTCAGTAGACTGTTGTCTGCTTCAGAAAACTACTGGACCCATATTTGGCTACAGCATTAATAACACGGACAGCCTACCGACGAAATGAACACGAACGATGCCAAGGAATATCTCTCGAAACGACAGATTCCGCAGCTTTTTGAGGTATTCTTTTTTTTTCTCACAAAACATATGTTACTGAAAGTTTTTACAGGCGCTGACGGACGTCGATTTGAAAGGCGGGTTGTTAAATCGAAAGTTGTTATGAATAAACTTGCAGTTGCTGCGGATGTTCGACATCTGCATGTAGCTCAACATCTGTGCTGACTTGTCTGTCATTGCATCGATTTGTCTGTCAGAGCACAACAAGTTCTTTTTCACGATTGTCTGCCTATATATATTTCAGCGGATTGGAATGTTCGGTCAAGATTGAAGGCTAGACTACACCATCCTACCGATATTAACAGATAGTCCAGTGTCTTCCGTAAAATAAGCGCTCGTTTGTTATGTCGTTATAAGTTATGGTAAGTTATGGTGGTCATATTTTGAACCACACGATTTCATAGAAAATATATAGGATATACAGGATATGAGGTATATTACATATATACGATATGGGATAACTGATAGATATTAATATTTTTTTCTCTTATGCATATGTAACGTTTTATTATTCAGCTTAGTAGAAGCCTGTAGTGCTACACAAATATGTTCTGGAGCTTCCCTAAGCATACGGGGTGACTGGTATGTCCAACATAATTAATTTCATTACTTACTTATCAATTAATGTTTTAACACAATATGAAAGTTTGTCCTAACGGAGAACAGTGTAGGCTATTGTAACCCATTTCGTGGGCAACGTTATTCTACGTGACAAATGTAGCTCACTTCGAGCGGGATACACGAGCAATTAAGTTGCTTCAGCATGGACAATTAAAAGGCAAATTAGATACTTCACGCTGTCTCTATGGTGATCCTCAAGCAGGGTACTGTAATTGCGCAGAGGCAAGCCTTAAGTTTGTCAGGAAGTGGCAAGTTTCTCTACAGAGAATGTTAAGGACTACTTGAGTCGTGTGGGGGTGACTCGGCTGCATATAAAACATTTCATATCAGAGCAGGACCGACTTAATGAAAGCGATGGATATTCATATTTGTTAAACAACGCGTAAAGAAAAGTGTAAACGTTTGACCATTCCTTGTCACGTTTCTGGAGACTCACGACTTACCTATGTAACGGTATTTTCTTGGGCGCCGAATTGACTTGAAAATAAAGCTTCGGTGTCGGGTCAATAAAGGTAGTAAGACAATCTTAGATATGCGAGAAATTGCCCCCTACACACATGGTAATTGATTTGAATGGAAGTTTCGGTGTCGGCGCTTGAGGGTCTCTGGCCGTCGCCAAGGCAACAGGCTTCCGATTTAGGCTGCTTCATGTGAGTCATCATACACATTCAGGCAATTGGGACCTTAGAAGAGAGAGATAGATAGATAGATAGATAGATAGATAGATAGATAGATAGATAGATAGATAGATAGATAGATAGATAGATAGATAGATAGATAGAGAGAGAGAGAGAGAGAATTTCTTCATGACATGACCGAATTTTAATAGTCTCAAAATAGCATTGTGTATCGGTGAAGAGGCACTATGTCAATAATTCTACAGTAGGATCCACTTCAGGAATCTACTGAAATGGTCATGTGGCCTAGTGTTTTGAAGCCTTTGTCCTTGACGTCCTAGTCCTTTATTCAAGAAAAAACAGTTAGAATATGCCTATGCAAGTGCCAGCTAGAACAGTTTCTCAAATGACCATATTGCTATTTCAGCAACATTCAAAACCTCAGCTGTAATTGCTGCTGTGAATCATGTTTGTGATATCTGTGTAGAGCTGAACTGTAATCAGCTCTACTAATATTCACACAAGTCATATGCCATTTAGTGTTGGTAATTTCAAACTTCACTAATTTGTCTGAATGCATATTATGAATATGTGTTCATGCAAATTAGAGGAGTGAGCAACTACTGAGAATAATTAACATGTGACTTGTTTACTAAATCCATTAGAGAATACAAGTTACGGTTTAGGAAATTTCCACAACTTCTACTTTTCATACTTCTCTACCTCCCGCTCTGCAGTTTCAGTGTTCATAACAGAACATAAAAAAAGACTGTGATCTATTGAAGCACAAAGAATTGCAGTAGTTCAAGGACTATCTCAAAAATCTCTGTCTGCAATGCTTGTTTGTTCTTGTTCATTTCCTGAAATGAGGAAGGGGGGTGGGGGGGGGGGGAGGCATGATATCTATTTTTAAATGGAATCTCTATAAATCCCTTAAAGCCAATCCAGATTTTTGTCTTAAAACCCCCACACTGGTTTGAAATTATGTAATGTGCTGGTTGGTGGTTTTGTGCTTTTCAGGTAGAGATGTTTTAAATGCACTTAACCTACAAGTCTGTTCACAGTTTTTTATGAGACGCGTGCCTGTCCTCAGTATTTCAGCATGACACAGAATCAGTGTCATCAAAGCTTTTTCACTGCTGATTACGTCTTTATAGTACGTGTGTTGAGTAGTTGTTTTGAGACAGGATTTTGAGCTGGTTCCTGTGGTATAGTTCCAAACCTCTGTTTGTTTTGCGACACAGAACACGCGGTAGCATTATTTAGCATCTGATCGTTTACTGGGACCGTGCTAGCCGCCAGGATTGACATGTAAATTCATTGCAGCATTTGTTGATGTATTAGCATCAAAAGCAGAAAATGATTAGAGAAAGAGTATTCCAGTCCTCTCCTCTCCCTCTCTTTTCTCTTTCTCTCTCCTTCTCTCTCTCTCTCTCTCTCCCTCACGCTCTCTCTCTTTCAATGGTCCTGAATAGCCAACCGTTCGGACGTGTATGTAATGAATAGAGCAATAATTTGCAATTATCATTTCTCTTGTGCTATTAACTCTCACTCTCTCTCTCTCTCTCTCTCTCTCTCTCTCTCTGTCTCTCTCCATTTTCATCTTATCTGTCCATACCCTTATACAGGAAACAATGTTGTGGTGAAATGAGTCCAAGGCAATTTTAGATTTGTTTGTTTATTATTTTGTTAATAAATACACAACCAGATGGTGAAATGACTTCTAACCCCCCCCCCCCCTCCCCCCCACCAACATAGTCATACAATTGTTTTGATTGTGTCTAAACCAAGCTAATGAATTACACTATTTGGACAAAACAAGCTAATGTTGTTGGGGAAATTTACAGAACAGAAGTTTACAAAAGAATGAACTTTAGGCAGAAATGTTTATTAGACTTATTTACTTTGCACAGCACCAGACTTTGGGATCAAACTGTACCGGTCATTTTCTGTACCAGCTACCGTCACTGCCTGTTCTAACAAAATGGGGGGGGGGGGGGGGGGGGGGAACAAATACAGCGTGGTTAAACATTATTTTCATTTCCCATGATGCACCTCTCTAACCTCCTGACAGAGCATGCTCACTGGACTGATGTATCATCGGCCAGAGGATCCTTTAGGGTTCCTGGAGAACTGCCTGCAGAAAGCACGAGAACTAGGAGGTCCTGAGAGTGTGGCGTGGGACACTTTCATCACCCCAGACCGACGGCCTCTGCCTCCAATTACTGCCCCACAGGGGAAGAAAGCACCCTCTAAACTGGGTAAGTGCTGGGTAGGCCCATGGTGCTCTTAGCGCCTGCAGTGGAATTTGTTTTAAGGTAGAGCCTTTGACAAAAATGTTCTGCTAACAGGAACTATCAGTGCAACTTTCAAGTCCCAGCTTGTTGTGGCAGATAAAACCTACTCATAGATTGTCCCATGACACCTTCCTAAAACCATGAATGGAATTGTGTGGTCATACCGAACAACCTTCAAATGTGGGAAAACTGGAATAAAATCTCACAATTCTCAACTTTTTTTGCCACAGAAGGTGGGCCCGGTCCCGGTCCAGGACCTTACCGCCGATATGAGAGACTTCCTCCAATCCAGGCTCAGTTCTCCATTGAGAGCGACTCGGATATGACGGAATCATCCGGCCTCATACAGGAATATGACGTGTTTGACCCTTCAAAACCCCGGCCACATATCATATTCATCATAGGTAAACAATCTTTACTTATAAAGAAGGATCTCAGCAATCATTGGATACTGACTAAAGGAGCATCACTGTTAGGGTCTGACTGCCAGATGTTTTCCTGTTGAAGTCATTAATTAGGATCAGCTATAGGGAAGATACACAGATACACAAATGCACAGTCCACTAACCCACAGATGTCACTGTGTTAATGAAGTGATTCACTGAGATGGTTCAGATGCTAAGACATGGTGCTTTTGTAACATATGACTTGAGAAGGTGCAATATTCTCCTCATGAGATTGAAAGATAGAATCATTGGTATATATGTGTATATATATATATATGTGTGTGTGTGTATGTGTGTATGTATGTATGTGTATGTGTGTATATATATATATATATACACACATATATACTGATTTATATGTCAAGAATATATCATCATTTCTTGATTTTTAGGAGGACCAGGAAGTGGGAAAGGTACTCAAACTGCAAAGATAGCGAGTCATTATGACTATGAGTGTGTGTCTGTCGGGGAGATTTTACGGAACCAGCTCCTGCACCATGCCCCCACTGACAGAAAATGGGAGCTTATCGCTCAGATTATTGCAAATGGAGAGCTTGCACCTCAGGTATGAGAAAAACTGATAGGAGTTGTGTCCAAATTGGACACCTTCTTATGGCAATTCATAAGCGCATGGCAACGTTTTTACGCGCTCATTTATTTTTTTTTTTAAACGTTTCTGGTATTTTATCCCAGAATGGCTCTTTTCTTTATCTTTTTGTTTTCCTGCAGGCTTGTTTGTAACAGTTCTGTTGTTCTACACTGTGCTACAACCTGTGGTGTAAATTTAACCGCAAAATCTATATCAGTCTAACACTAATGTCATACCAAAATACATAAGAGCAAAAATCCGAGGGAAATTTGTAAAATACTTTTCTTAAAAAGATAAACCATTTATTTCTCAGGGATAGCGTTTAAAAGCAGAAAACATAAGCCTTACCTAAATAATAGAAAAAAAGAATTTGCTGATGTACATTAGTCCATAATCACGTCTGCCTTTTATAATGTTTTCAAGGAGACAACAATAGAGGAACTGAAACACCAGTTTATCAAGAGACAAGACGCCAAAGGCTTCATTGTTGACGGATTCCCGAGGGAAATATCACAGGCTTTCACCTTCGAGGAACAAGTGAGTTATTTGGCAAGCATTTCAGATGTAGGGGCTCCATACTATATCTGTGTGTTTCTGCTTGTATTTACAATATAGTTATAGCTGAAATACAGCAACTGCTCCAAGCTTAAATAGTTAGATTCTGTAATACTTGCTGTAAAGGGTAATAGTTTACAAATAGTGTTAAAAATGTTTGGAGACTTTATTTCACCTCATTATTATGAGGAGTGCTGACATATCACCTGATTTAATTACACAAATGGGGGAAATTGACATTTGGAGATATGTTAATATTCAACAGATTTTTGTGGTAAAACATCAATACTTGACGTAGCTGTAGTTTCATCAGAGGCCTCTCATTCTCTGTTTTCATTTTACAATACGATCTCTCAGATGCCTTTAAAAATGTTATAAACAAGATTATATGAAAGATGTGTCATGGTTTAGGTTAAAGTGAATGCTTAGGGGTTAAAGTTAAAGATAGTAACTTTGTAACTTTTAGCAAGACTGGTATTGTGAAAAACATTCGTATGGTGAAAAACATTCATGCATCATTTTTTTTTTCTGTCAAAAACTCTACATTTCCCCGTAAGGTCAAATTTTGACATATTTTTCATCTAATGCATATATAAAGTAAGAAGGCTTCTGTATCTTTTATGTTCACAGATTGGTTCTCCTGACCTGGTGATTTTGCTTGCCTGCTCCAATCAGCAGCTTCGCCAGCGTCTGGAGAAACGTGCTGCCCAGCAAGGTCGTCCAGACGACAATGCCCACGCCATCGAGAAGCGACTAGACACCTTTAAACACAACATCACACTGATCGCCAAATATTATCAAGAGAGAGGAATTATCGTCAGGGTAGATTATCTGGTTCTGAAACTTTAACATGATTTTTTTTTTTTCTCTTTCCTCAATTTTTGTCGAATTGGTTCCAATTATATAGCACCTCTGTGGTTCATTGATTTTCAGCTCTATTAGTTCTTAATTAGTATGTTTTTAACACTAATTTTATACCAACTTAGTATTAAAAATACTAAATCAATTAGTATTTTTTTTCTGGTTCACAAATTGAATTTCAGTATAGAACTGAAGTTCAATTACAGAGGATTTCTTAAACTACTACGCTGAAAATCAGTAGAACTAAACCCTGCTAATGATAGCACACAGAACCAAGCAGGAGAACTGGTTCATGTCCTCACAGAACGTGAGAAAAATGAGCATCAAATCTCCTACTTCCACAGGTCTTTGATATCTCCCTCATTTAGAATGAATTCAACATGTCAAAAAGCAACACCTCTTTCTCTGTCCTGTCAGATTGACGCGGATCGGGAAGAGGATGACATTTTTGCTGACATATGTGCCGTGGTGAAAGACAGACTGTTCCCGACAGAGACGAAGGCAGAGGGTAAAATATGGTTGAACTAATCTAAAAAAAATCTAGTTTTTCCATCATAATGATTATGTCGTAATCTATAAATGAATCATATTATTTCCTGTATTTTTTAAGGTCTATTGCAAACTGTATCACACTTCAGGGAAGGTAATTAGCTCATGTTAAAATGAAAGTCTGATAGCACGGTTGAGTAATGTGATCATGACAGTTTAATAGAGTTATAATGGCAGTTTATTACAGTACAGTTTCTGATTAGAGCGAAAGCTCTGAATTACCTACTCTCAGTAATGGGTGCATTTTTTCTGTTTAATCTGCAGATTTGTCATGAACTGTCGACCGAAGATCAATCTGTCCCCATAATCACTTACACTGTGCTTATGAAGTCATTCAAATTCAGCTTTATGAATCTTGTCCTTTCTCTTTCTTTTTCTTTTTTTTTTGGCTGATTTAAATTTTATAAATAAATGATCAAAACGTCCAAATTATATCAAATATTTAGTAACCCCTCCCCCTGCCCCCCCCCCCCCCCCCCTCCGTACAGTCTCCCCTTTTGTCAGTGACTCACTGTTTTGTTTTGTTGGGGGGTTTTTTTGCTTTTTTTTTTTTTTTTTTTTTTTAATACATTGGTGATATCTCAGAATTTCTCTCACATTTGTGCTATTAACAGACATGCACTTTACGAGACAACAAAAGAAAGAATTTCAAAAGCTCTTGTAAACTGAAGTCATGCCTGTTTATACACTATGCTTTTTTTGGTCATTTGAAGTCTCTCTGATTAAAATGTTTCCTTTGTAATTTTTTTTTTTTTTAATATCTGGTGATGCGATATTAGCTCATTAAATATATACAAATCCTTAAATGACTCACAGCAAACCGTCTCACAAACCTTTTACGTTCAAACTGACATTCACTGTTCAGTACACGTGAACAAGGGGTAAGAAATTTTAATTGAAAACAGACGACTTTGCTCCCAATTGTGTTTATTGGGAGGAAAACAAACAAAAAGAACATTTTAGGGGGAAGCTAATGATGCAATGACGTCCTGCTAGCTTGTAAACATGTCATGTCAGTTGTGTCAGGAAACAGTCTGTGTCCACCCCCAGGCTCCTTTGGAGAGTGAAAAAAAAAAAGGACTTTTGAAACTATGTTAACTTTTAGCCTGGGGTAAACACTCATTAATGGACGTTTGCGCCAGATGGGGCCAACTCCATCAATGGGCATCCAACCAGTGTAGACTCTGTGAGTGTTCACGCTGACCTTGGCTCTAACTTCCAAAGTGCCGTAACTGTTAACACTTCAGTTTAGGTTTAAACAACTGGGCTGCGGTCACTGTGAAAAGCCTTGACTTGGTCCAAATGTTGCTGAATAGTCGCCAAGATGCAAAATCTAGCTCACTGTTTCAGACAACTTTGTGTGATAGGAATAAGGGTGCTCTCTACTTTTTGTGTCAAATTACCAATTTATTTGGTTAAATTATTCCAATTCAGTGATGATTACACTTAATTATATTATATTATATTATATCACAATACATTGTTGTATTGTAATGTATTTGCAGGCCTTATCATGTTTTTTTAATACATAAATTTTATTATACCGTAGAAAGTGTCAGTCAGCAAATATACCACATGCCACTAGATGGCAGACTTTTCTGTTTAAATAAATGTTGGAGTATTATCAAAAGAGATCAATCAATTGGCAAAAGAGACACTTTAAATCAGGAACAAGCATGGCTTGCTCTAATTTTAAAATGAGTTAATGTGAACAAATAAATGTGTGGATGTAAAATGTTCATAAGGATGGTGGACATGGATGATGAAAACTAAACCTAAAATGTCAATCTTTTCAAGAGTGCTCTACCAAATTAGCTACCAAGTACAATTTTTCTCACTCTTAGAGCACTAGCTGAGTGAACAAGGAAGATGAGTCTCCATCTGAGTGTAAGGTCAGCTCAGGGTTTCTGCCACTGTTCAAGGAGTGTACTTTTCTTTTCTTTTTTTTCTTTCGTGGTGTTGCCTGTGGTGGCATGTCCACTGAGATTAACACCTCAGCCAGTGTAGAGATACACTGGCTGAAGTGTTATCAGATTTGATAACAAATTTGTATAAAATAAATGCACATAGTACACTGAATATACTTTGCTGGTTTATAACGTCCAGCAATGTCTGTAACTGATGAGCAGACTTACATATCTCAAATATGGACAAGATCCAATGTACAATATTTAATTCAAAATCACTTCCAGTCCAAAATATAGCTTCCCACTACAAGGCAAAGTCAATTTACCATAATCGATATAGCAGCCCTGAAACAGACAGCTAATGCCTTTTTGCAGTAGAGCATCTGTCCAAGTTAATCCCAAACTGGCTTTGGCAGGATTCGGTCCCTGAGTGTCCTCAGAGCACTCCAGCAGAGTTGGCGTCACAGTGTCCAATGGAATGTGCCACCTCTCAGAATGGCTCAGCGGATATCACCATGTTATCACTGAAACACACTGTGGACATAGAGACAAGCCTAAGTGACATGGGGGGGAGGGGAAGAAGCGAGGGGGGGGGGGGTGCTCTTCTAACTTAGCAATGGGGCACATTTATCTAGTTTATGGAAAACAAATTCAAACAAACAAAGAACCATAAATGTTTTTGATAAAAGTGTGCATTTTGATACCCCATGTCTGTGTTGGTACAGGTTTTTTTTTTTTTTTTGCTTTTTTTATAAAGAGAAAAATGCAATAAAAAGAAATGATAATCTAAAAGGTTTGCACAAAGCATTGTTTGTTTGTTTGTTTTCTAAATACAACATTGTGTCATTAGGATTTATGCCCGTCTGTTCATTTTACGATTTGAAATCTTCATTGTTGAATTATGAAAGGAAAGTAAGGGCCATTGTGATGTCATTGACCTCAACTACCCATGGGAATGCTCAGTCCCTTGCAAAAGAAAATAGCTTAAGTGGCAGAAAAATGTATTAGTCAAATACTTGCTCTCATAAAACTGCGGGGGCTATGGAAACCTCATTCCATGTTAGGATATTCTCAGCTCCACTGTTTTGGAAGTTCAGCAATGACCCCGTATATCTCCCCTCCCACTAAACCCTTCTGCTCCAGCAGGAAATCCATTCCCGCTGCGCACTTATCACTGGATGCCTTACAGCCTCTGTCTGCCTCGCTCCGTCCACCTCTGATAGCACCTAGGTGACGCGTTTTCTCCTTCTCTTTTGGGTTTCCTGGAACGCGGCTGAGGATATGGCCTAGCTCCTAGAATGTAGCCCCCTTCAACTTTAGTAAGACAAAACTTGAAGAATCAGAGTTTTCGCTGTGATGGAGAGTAATATGATGTTATTTGTTTTCCAGTTCCCTTTTTTTTGCATCTTGGTCTCCTCTCCAGAAATAGAAACCATAATCAAGGGCCACCAATCTTATGAGGCCTCTTTTTAAGGCTCCTTTATGTGTTGTAGATATAAAGAGCTATGCGCTTGCACAAGCACATAAAATTATAGGTTTGTTTAATTATATGGAAATTACAAAAGTGTTCCCAGCGGGTAAAAGTGGTTGAAAAGATATCAAGTGGACATCAGTTTCTGACGTCATGTTCGGGACATACTGTGGTTGGGTGTTTTTTTTTTTGTTTGTTTGTTTGTTATGTATTGTTTTTTGAATGTCATTTTGGGTGACCTAAAAGAGATGTCATTTTCCTTCATACGTGCAATCTTTTGGTATTCATAGTTGCCACTTGTGTAAGGTATGTGTTTCATAACTGAACAAGTAGTTCTTGACAGTTGAGAGAAAGCAAGAGTGAGAGAGAGAGAGAGGGGGGAGGGAGTGAGAGAGAGAGAGAGAGAGAGAGAGAAGAGAAGAGAAGAGAAAACTGTTCAAGAGCATTGCATCATATGTAATCTCAACAAAAAAATGTAACTTCCAGTAGCTACAGATGGAGAGTTCTTCAGAGCACACTATTAACTCAAGAGATTTAAAGAGAAGTCTCTCGAGAGACTACTGAAAAAAAAAAGAAGACTGTCTTTACAGAAAGACTTTCTAATTATGAATGCCAACACATAAGTCAGGGAGACTTATCAAGAAGATGACAGCAGTAAGAAGTATTCCATTGTAGTGCGTCTGGCATCACAGTCTATTTCAGTTCCTCTCCTTTTATAGTCTGTCAACCGCTGAGTCTGATAAATGTTATCTCTCATTCTAAGAGGCCTGTATAAAAGCCTGAGAGAAAGCTAGCACATCCTGCTCTGCTCTCTTTTAGCCGGCTGGTCCTCTAACTCTTCCACCGCTGGCATTAGCATCATGGCCCCCAAAAAAGTGGAACCCAAGAAACCGGAACCCAAGAAACCAGAACCTAAGAAAGAGGAGCCCCCTAAACCGGCTCCCGAACCGGAACCTCCCAAGGAGCCCGAGTTTGACGTGAAGAACGTCGTTGTGGAATTCACTCCCGATCAGATCGAGGAATTCAAGGAGGCCTTCACCCTCTTTGATGAGACGCCAACGGGTGAGATGAAGATCAGGTACGCCCAGTGTGGAGACGTGATGAGGGCTTTGGGCCACAATCCCACCAATGCTGAAGTTCTTCAAGTCCTAGGGAAACCTAAAGCTGAGGAAATGAACACCAAATACCTGGACTTTGAGACCTTTGTTCCTATGCTTCAGCATATTGCTCGCGCCAAAGACCAGGGGAACTTTGAGGACTTTGTGGAGGGCTTGAGGGTCTTCGACAAAGAAGGGAACGGCACGGTGATGGGGGCAGAGCTCCGTCACGTCCTGGCCACCCTCGGAGAGAGAATGACGGAAGACGAGGTGGATCGTCTCATGGCGGGCCAAGAGGACGCCAACGGGTGCATCAACTACACGTCGTTTGTCAAACATATCCTGTCTGGTTGAGCTCCACGAGGTTACAGATCTGACCGACTTATCTGCTGTCACTCGGAAAGACTTTTAAAGAACAACATTTGTTTAATTCTTATGTACGCTGGTTAATGTCAGAATAAAGATACCCTCCTGACCGCAGGAAATCTCGTCTGTCACGCTACTTTCAATCAATTCCACAGCAAATATTATTTGACAAGTGCTTTTTCTCTTACTGTAGATTTAAAAAATCAAATCATAACATTAAAACAGTTCGTGGAGTATGTAACAGCAAACTCAATACTGTATGTGCTAGTATATAAGAAGCTAATGAATTTTTAGAAATATCAGTCACTTGTGAGTTTTTCATCATATGAGTGATGTTTAGTCTGTTTCATACTCTCTCATATGCTTTGTGCTTGCTGTACAACAAAGAACTGAGTCAACTGAATCTTAACTGTTTAGGTTTGTCAGAAGGTATCTCTATCAAACCTAATAAAGAAATTAAATTACAGTAAAAACACACTGATGAAATTACACAATAACAATGAGTGGTTAAAATATCTATAACAGTATTTCTCCGAGTAAAGTTTTGAAAACAGGCAAACAAACAAACAAACAGAAAAACAAAAACAAAAACACAAATATCAGCAAACAAAGTTCCCGCACGCCAATGCAAAACTGCGGAAGCCCGAGATGTCTCATTATCTGTGGCCGGACCGCCATGAGCTCTGAATTCAATAAAAGCACTAATTCAGTTTTAGAACATTGTGGATGTAACATTGCTCCAGTCAGCAAAGGAACACGCCATGCTTGACCTAAATCAATATGGGACTCCAAGCTGCCCTTAGAGGGGGGTTATATTACCAAGCTAATGTGATTTTGGAGATAGAGGGAGGGATGGGTGGGGGGGGGGGCGGGTAGATGGTGTGGTCTCGACTTTGAATAAAATATCTGTGAGAGTTTTTTGGTTTTTTTTTTATACCTCGTCCGTTTTGTAAATACAGCCAGACCGCATTAAGGAAAAACACAAACATTTTAGATTTGTTTATTTAGTTCCTTTCTGCTGTTTACTCCGCCAAAGCAGATTAATGATAATGATGCAGATCTGCAGAAATTCATTGCTAAGAAACGGAAGCCTGAAGGTTAGTTTAGGTCCTTGGTTTTTTTTTTGGGGGTTTTTTTTATAAAGATTTTAGAATGGATGAGTTAACTTGTGCGGCTATGTTTTCCCAGCAGAACATTAAAAGAGTAGATGTTGTAAAACAAGTAAAAAAAGAAAAATAAAAAGAGTCAAAGACAATATTCTGCTTTGTTGCTATCTTAACATAGCTATTCAGATTAGCTTTTGCTATCCTTTATCAGACAGTGCAACAAACATGATCTGGCCTTGATAAAGGTATTACATACTGATCTCTCTCTCTCTTTTTTTTCTCCCCCACCCCGACGTTTCTGCAGCTTTTAGTCATAGTTGCAATGACAGCAGAATCAGCTATAGATGGCGCTACAACCATTGCTATGACTGTGCAATTAACACTGCAATGCTGCTCCACCAGACAGTACATATTCAGCTGGATCATTTAGCCAGACAGTGTGAGAGGAGATTACATCTTAGAATTCTGCAAAAGGGTATTTTAGGTCACCCTATAAACTTTCAATTCCATTGCATTGGACTTTGTTACTCTGTCTTTCCTTCTGGGTGATGGTACTCTACTGATGGTACCGCTGGTACCAGAGACTAAGAGCTTGGTTCATACAAGAATTGAGAGCATCTTTGAACATCAGACACTTTGATTCATGAAAAATGCCGTGCTCAATTTAACGAGACTTCTAAACAGTTTGATGGTCACGAAAAAAAAGACAAATGAATGGGGTAAAACTGTAACATCTATCTATCTATCTATCTATCTATCTATCTATCTATCTATCTATCTATCTATCTAAAAGAAATCTGACAAACTGCTTCCCACACATATGTATGCAAACTTTTTCTGCAGTTGTTTGAATGATCGAAAGCACAAATACGTTCCGTATATTTCCAGGAGATAGGAAGACACGCACATAAATCTTGTAGCCTTTATGGGAAAAAAAAAAGTAATACACATAGAAATGACAGCGAGAGTAATCAGGAGTCTTATCTTGACATGTGAAACATGACATGGTGTGTAATTAATATATAAAATGTTAGTTAGATGACTATATTAGATTGCATCAAACATCTAAGAGAATTCATCCCTGTCACCCTCTTACTCATCATCCTTACCGTACTCTTACTTTATACCACAAAATGGTAGGACGATGGTTTTCTGAAAGAGACGGACAGATTCTGTTAGATGGAGAGAAAAGATGCTGTCAGATGGTGGAAGATACAACGTGAGATCGATAAGGACCACATTATTTTACATTGGTTTCTTTTCACCCCCCCCCCCCCGTCATAAAAGATTACCTCATCGCTAAAAATAGATCCCAGCTCCTTCCTCATCATTGACTTCATCATCAGCAGATTGGAGAATGGGCAGGGGGCCAGTTTTTTCATCTCTTAAAGGTACAGTCTCTCTCTCTCTCTCTCTCTCTCTCTCTCCCTCTCTCTCTCGGTCTTTCTTACTGTCTCACATGGTCCTGCACATGCTGGTAGAAACACAGGTGCACTGAGGCATTTATGGATATGTTCTCTCTCTCTCTCTCTCTCTCTCTTTCTCTCTCTCTCTCTCTTTCTCTCACACACACACGCACCTCAGCATGTCACAAGTATTAAGCACATTTGATTAAGTGCATTTATTGAACCAAGATGTGTTCTTTTAGTGCATTTCCTCTAGATTTACAGTTTAATAACTGACCGATTTGGTCATAACCTACATATTTCTCCTGTCATGTACATTACGCTTATGTTCCAGGCCATCCGACAAAAGAATGAAACCCGACCCTATCTGGAATTACGGCCCGGCATATTTCAGATGTGATAAAAGCACACGTAGCAGCACATCTCATTTCTTGACATAGAGAACATGATTTCAGGGTCTGAATATCCGTGATGCGTGTAAACAGGTTGCCTAGTGGAAACGTCAAACAAAAGCAGCGATGGGCATAGTTGCGAGGAGAAACCGCGGCTGTCGCTGTAACGAGCGGACCTAGTATGGACCTGCCGTGCGCTGACTTTATGCACAGTGACACGGCCACAGGAACCTGCCAGAGTTCATTAAATCTCTCCTGGTCAGGTGTCTCCTCCAGCACCGCTCCACTCCGTCCCTGAGCTCACCGGCGCTGCACTCCGCGCAGGAAACAATCGATACCGGGGGTTACTGACCAGGACAGAACATACTGCTCCAACTCTCCGCATAACTTGAGCCACCCGGGGGTTGTCCGCTGGTCGTCGTCCCTACACAGATATCACCGCGAAGAGACTGACCCTAATGAATAGAGTGCCTAGACAGGAGAAAGTTAATAAAAGAAATAGCGAAAGCACGTCACAAGTTAGGCAGGAAAAGAAGAGATTCGCTGTTATCATGTCTCAAATCGGAACACTGCAGAAATGTTTAGGACACAGCTGATTTAAAACAGGTTTAGGACTACCGATCATAATTTAGTGGTTAAGGGTACTGTTAACATTATACATATTTAATATTCTTTGGTGGTGGCGGTGGGGTTTTTGTTGTTTTGTTTTTTAACAAATATCACAACCATAGTAGCTCAAGCTCGACACTTATCGGTTCTGTAGCGAGTACCTTTTGTGAAGACTGTTGAAGTGATGCTCCCTGGTTACCTAAGCTACATATTTTGGTGGAGAAATGAGTCTTATTCAAACCCCAACCCTCTATCACTCTTCGCCTGTCCAATACCCCTGCTGGGCCAGATCTGAGTTTCGTTATATGGGTACTGTGAAGTGAATTTACGTTCGTGGGGGTACAGAGCTTCGACCACTGTGTTTATTTTGCCCTGAAACTCAAACCAGATGTGAACTTTAAAGGCAGTAGGCACTGTAGCTACCAGGGGCATACTTACAATTTCAGAAATAGTAGGAACAATTTTAGTGTGATTTTTAGTCTGAGGGTCCTCGTCTAGGGTTTTTTTCCCCACTGGCTAAATTTAATTTATATATACATATTAAGTTTATATTTAGCAACGCTCTTGATGGTACATTAGCAGCTAGGACATGACGTCGCACATCCTCAGTAGGAGTAGGTTTGCTGTTTGATGGGCCAGTTTTAATACTGGATGATAAGAAAACAATCCCACCTTGATCTTACCCTACTATGAGTAGATCCATTCCAACGACCCCCTAGAAACCGTGTGCGAGCGAAGGAGGACTATACTCTTCACATTAGCAAAGAGCTTAATGAATAATGTATAAAGTAAAAGCCTTCATTGGTTCGTCCTTCTAAAGCATCCAACCAATCACTTTTCCCATCTGAATCTCACATAACGCGAGGTCGTGAGGAACGTTGAACTGAGAAACGCTCATTTCGAGACATTGGGTCCCTACTCAGTGGTCATACAGGACTTCTGTAACGGATTTACCTCAAGTCTCCTGGTTAAAATACGTTAATTGGTTAAAGCCAAGAGCTTGATTGTCATAGTATTAAGTGTTTTCGCCAAGTACGTAATTACTGTGATTCCACTAGATGGCGCTAAAAAGCTTATTTGTTTGGTGATGGAGAACAAGGACTGGTGAAACAAACAGAAGGGGGGGGGGAGAGAGGGGGGGGGAGGGGGGGGACATAACCCTGGCAGAATCAGGCCCATAGTCTATAAACTATGCTTCATAACTTTGGACCTTGGGAGGCTGGCTTGGAAACAAACGATTCTGTCAACGGTGACTTACTTTCAACCGGAGGAGATTTCATACGGCACTCTATTAGTAAATACACGATAAAAAAAAAAAAAAAGGTTGTGAGAGCTTTTGGGGATAAGCATCAAATCATCATATTGTTTTCACATCCATGTGTCTGGTTCACTCCTTAGCATTTTGGTCTGCGACTCAACCCGACATGGAATTCTCATTAAATTCCATCCGGAGACAGGAAATACCTATTCCTAGAAAACAAAATTGGGTCAAAATCCATAGCTCACAATTCACCATAGTCAAGCATTTATTGAAGCCTGTATTTTCATTTTGTTTCGTCTTTCATTTTGGAGAACTTTGGAGTTTTTGAGGAACAGAAAGTCAAGGGAATGAATACAAGGAAAGTGAGAGTATCTCCCTCCGCATTGTAAAGCCTCAGCCTATCTCTATTTGGAATTCAAAATTTTGATTAAACCACCGTCATGTAAACAAATTTGCCCAAAGATTACATATAAGACAATGTCAATAAGTTACAACACAATTTTTTTTAATCAATAATCCTCATTATTTTCATCACTAAGACTGATGGGTTGGAAGTGGTACTGTCCAACCAGGGCTGTAGTTTCTTTAAGTTGTTGTGCTCCGGGTTTGGGAATGGCGGCGAGAGGATGGTCTGTTTTGAAGTGTTTGTTTTGAGAAAAAAAAAAAAAAAAAAAAGCTAGGGGTGGGCAGGGCTAGTGAACATCGATCTGAAAACGAGCCATCCCGCGCTAAGCTGCAGCGTCTGCACCGAAGGTCAAGGGGGATTTTGGTTGGAGCACGGACAACACAGGAGTGAGGAGTAAGGTCATAAGGGTCAGAGTCCTGGTGGAACCTGGGAAGGGGTGGGGCAGGAGGAGGAGGAGGAGGAGGAGAAGGGGGTAGTAGAGTGGGAGTTGGAGAGAGTGGGTGGTCTCCTGAGAACGCTCGGCGAATCAAGATGCGAAGGTAGAGAGGTAACTATGGTGACAGGAACACATGCTTGGAATACCCCAGGACTTGGAGCAAAACACACAGGGATGGAGGGAAAAAAAAAACAAAAAAAACAAGGACTGCCCCCACTGTTTTCATTTCTGCTTGCTTTCTCTCTCTGTCTTCTTGCATAAACATACCCACCAGAGTTAAAAACATACATCAAACTACTGAAACTGGGAGGATTAAAATGAATGGACGTGTTGACTACTTTAAGGTAGCACTTGAAAGATCCGCGGGTGCTGGGACACATGACATATTACTTTAAAATCAAAAATCAAATCAAATCAAAACAACAAAATGGTCATTTGTTCAACAAATAGATACACCGTGTTTGTACAGTGGATTTAGGGCATGATGCCGAATGGCTTTTGACAGCAGTAAGTGTTGGGTTTAAAGCTGATGTTGAGAAGGGGTAACAAAAAAACACACGATTCAGACACAAAGAAGAGACGGATGGGAGATTTGCAGAGGTCAAACTAGGATGTACTAAGGTCAGTGGAGGAGGGGTTTTCAAAGTGGGGGTCGTCTTTGGTCTGAAATGTGGCTAACTTTTCAGATGGTGACATCAAATTCCAGTAGAAAGAGAGAGAAAAAGAGAGAGACAGAGATCATACAAGGACAAGAAATCAGTGACCTGTAGTACTATAAATTCAACATAACTAAGTAGAGCTTTAAAAGGGTTTTTTTTTTTTTTTTTGGTTTACGTCACCAGTGGGAATTTCATAAACAAACAGCATTACACGTGTAAACACATTTAACTGAACTGAGTCATTGTTTTCTCAAAACCGTGTAATTGAGTTGTTAAATAATGAACCACAGCCCACAAAAGGGATGAGAGAAATAAATGGACTTATTTGTGAAATACGAAAGATCGAGACAAAATGCAGTAGCGGTATGTGCAATCAATTTAGCTTCTAAGTGTGTATCGCTCTTAGTGTATCTGAAGTCCCAAATGCAATTTGTGGTTGAGCAAATACATTTCATTGATGTGGCTCTCTTCCTATTGTTCACTTTGTTCTTGGACACAATACCTTAGGGAAGAGAGAGAGAGAGAGAGAGAGAGAGAGAGAGATACAGTGTGTGTGTGTGTGTGTGTGTGTGTGTGTGTGTGTGTGTGTGTGTGTGCGTGCATGTGTGTGTGTGTACGTGTGTGTGTGTGTGTGTGTACGTGTGTGTGTGTGTGTGCGTACATGTGTGTGTGTGTGCGTGTGCGTGTGTGCGTACGTGTGTGTGTGAAAGACCATTAATTGACCTCACCCAAATGTGGATAAGCGATGATCTCTGGTCTATATCCCCTCACACACATCTGTCATACGCTGACTCTCGCTGTTTGTCTGATGAAGGGGATTTAATGTTCCCCCCTTGAATAATCTACTGAGCTTAATTGAGATGGATTTGTATAATTTCTCTGATATTTGTTTATGAGATGCCTTTGTTTACTTATCCTGTTGTTGTTGGGCCAAATCAGATGTGTGGAGTGACAGACAGAGAGATGTTGGGATTACAGTCATGTAGTTGGTTGGGAAAACCCTTCGCTCCATATCTGTAATCAGCATCTTCAAGGCGTTCTACATATATACATGTGTGACATTTGACCAGGTTCATTTATCGACACGCCGATCCAAACGCGAACGCATCTTGGCGTCCCTTTGGCGACATTGAATCAATCTTCATTTGACATCATTGACAAAACTGAATTGTGGGAAATGGTGGCAAAAGTCCTACAGAAGAAGTTTACTCGAAATCACATGTGTGTACGTTTTGCTAGATTTGCTAAGAAACCAGATCTGGCCTTCAGATCATTAGTGGCAGTTGTAAAATGGGAGGAAAATGAAAGAGTTGAGACTTTTCGGTCATAAGTGAGAAGGGGTGGGGGACAGGAAGGGGGGTGGGGAGAGAGGGGGAGAGTCTGTGGTTAAATGCAAAGGTGAGGTTAGCAGCGAGGGACAAGTCTGAAACAGTATCTCTTCCCTCACCGGCAACAAATGTTTCCTTACATTGCCCTGTTTTTGGGGGTCTCAGTGTGTAGACTGGGTATGGGTGGTGGTGCTGATGGTGGTGGTGGTAGTGAGGTTGGGGGGGGGGGCGGCGGCAGGGGTTGGTTGGTTGGGGGGAGTGTTTATTTGAATTAAAATGTCCCTCGTGGGATACCGTATGGTACTGGATATATCCCTTATTTTTATGTGGTCTGTTTGATTTGAAAAATCGGGAGTTGACCACGTTTTAGCCACGGGCTACGTCTAAGGCCTTTACAGTTTCCTATAGGGATACTTTCCAAATTGGGGGTGGTGGTGGGTTTGAGGGGGGGGGGTGCAAACTTTGTATAAATTGGCAATGGTCCACCATCATGTCCTCCTTGAGGAGAAGAAACAGCCTAAACTCTGTCTTGAATGTAAAAGGACCACTTGTTTGTTACCTTTAAGCATGGCTTCCATTAATACGGACCACTTAAGTTCTCATGGGTTCTTTTAGAGGTTCCTACACCTAACATTAAAAAACAT
>NC_044508.1:5774297-5856797 GCF_902362185.1 Chanos chanos | reverse complement strand
ATGTAAATACGCTGAGTGGAGTGTTACCCGTGCGAATAAGACGTTTTTATCGCCGCTTAACTGATATTCGGAGTACACTGCGTGCACAAAGACCTTCACCTATACAATATCTTCATTTTTGGTCATTACGACCTAAAATAAGCGAGGGAGGTTTGATTAGTGGAGTCGAGCGCGTTTCGGATTCATATTTCGTCCAGTCTCTCTAGTTCTTCTTCACTGAACATGACAAAAGCCAAAGCTTGATGGAACCAGTCAAATAACAATCTGATTCGATGTACTCGTCGAACGGAAACGCCATTAAAATTCCAACGACCAAATGAAAAGGGGGAAATCGTCGCGTTTATGAAGACAAGATTAAGAGGACTAGAGGTCAAATGAGCATGCAGTTTCACAGGTGCTGGATACATTCGAACAATCAGAGGCCTATACGTGTTGTTTATGTAAATGATAACGAGTACATAAACATTTAGTCAGCATAAGGAGGGTGAATCAGTTCTTGTACAAATATGATCGTTCCTTGTACAAACCAAAGAGCTTTTAAAAGTTTCATAAGAGCTGCAAGACATTCTGTATTATGTATGTTTACACGGTCCAGCTGTAGTGAATAAAATCCACATAAAAATCCATATTTTCTACTCGGTGATGAAGCTGACCACTTTAATATCTTATGTAGGCCTACATGCAGTTCTAAATTGTGAGACATCGCATGTGCATTGCATATGCAAGAATCTATTTTTAAGATTTTGTGCTGCATGACAAGGGTATGTTAATGGAAAAGCATTAGACTCTTCAGAAACGTATAATGGTTTCTCACAGCATTTCATTAGTGCTGTTCAGTTACGACCAATCTAACACGTAAATACGCCTTTAATTTGATACCTAAGAATCTCTGGTACTGGCATGGTAATCCACCGCTTGTGCTAAAGGGCCTTTATCACTTAATAAGGTCATCCCGCCAATTTATTAGATTAGCTAAAGCAATTAGACTGACCCCCTCGTCCGATAATGGACCACTTACCACTGCATGGAATTTCCCATTCGGTGCATGAGACATGAAACTAGCCTGTGTATACAGAGCTCGTCCATCTGGTGTTGTAATACTGGCACATGATAACGCCTGTTTCTGTCAATGAGGAAACATATGTAACTTGACTCATTAAATCTTGGATTATTGTCACATTCAAAAAGATTTTTGCCATCTTCCGTGACCTGAACCCTTATACATGAAGTGTGACTTACAGATATGAATATCTAACAAATTCATGAATGTACTGTTCGGTTTTTTTTTTGGGTGTTTACACAACACTGATGCAATGACAGACTTTTGATGCTTTCATGACTACGGAACGATTCATCAAAATCCGTCAAGACTTCAGAGCTGAGGGAGTTTCCGTGGACTGTGCTGAGTTTTGGATTGATCTTTTCCGATGAAGGAACACCATGAAGTTTGGAACGAGTGACAACCATGTGCCGTATTGGAAAAGATACTATAGATGCCAAAACACACAACTGTCTCACTCTTGCTTTCAGATAGTTATCTTCAGGTATAGTACACAATAGGTGGAATTCCCCCTTCCCTGGTGATGAAACCACACACATACTTATAAAAACACACTCACATATAAATAAACACACACTCTCTCTCTCACACACACACACCCACACGCACACACACTATGTCTTCTTGTGGACATGCTGATGATACTGTTATAAGACATAGCTATTTTTAAGTAATAATCTCTGATGAAAATGTTCCATTTCAATCCAATGTCTTGAATTGACAAAAGATTCATAATTTATAGTACTCAGTGACCCTTCGATTGCAATCATGACCAATGGCAGCTTTGTATGCATCCGTAGACATTTTTTCCTACCATTTGTTATTGTCTATATTTCACCTCTTGAAGGACGAATGATAGGATCTGTTGATGCTTGGCACCGGGAGAACGTATGTTTGTGAGAGATTATATTCTGCTGCAGGTGCAGAACTAGGGCTGGATGCCTTTACATTACACTGCAAAGATGTAATTCAAACTTAGCTTAGGAGAGCAGGCCAAAGTGATACACTGACTATACTCTCAGAGATCCTTATATGAATCTTACTGTAGATAAAGGATCCACTTTCTCTTAAATGTCCCTTCGAACTGTGCGTTCACACAAGAACCACATTTGTGAACATGAATTAACTTTAATGTTGGAACAGATAACCATATCCACACCAAAGCTGCTTTATATCTAAGGAGAAACTTCAGAGGGGGTTGGCATCCAATTTTTGCAGAAAGATTGAAATCCCCAAACTTTTCAAACAGTCCCTGGCTCTTTGCCACTCTAACGCCAGTCAAACTGCCAGGAAAGCAAACCAAATTTGTTATCTGGACGCTGAACAAAAGTATAGGAGCTTCGACAACCCCCCCGCCTAATTGGCTCAGAGTTGCAGTAAGTGTACGGACTATCAACGAAGCCTGAGTGAGAGAGAGAGAGAGAGAGAGAGAGAGGAGCAAGAACAGCACTGATGTGCAGGCATGTTATTCTGTCTCAGAACCATCCATCTCCATCACGAAATATGAAAATTATACCTGTGACTCGTAGCATATGGCCTTATGCCCTCTCTCTATATTTTACCAGGCTTTAGGCTGTCATACTTAGTGCTCTGAATGGTCTGTTAAAAGCCTGGGGTTGGTGGAAGGAGGGGTGTCTACCTGACTTTGGTACAGAGAGTCACGACCCCCCCGGGATTTACTGTTTTATTAATTGCTCTTAAGACTCAGGGGTGGAGTGGGTGATGGTGGGGTGTGGGGGAGCACTATAGACTATGGAGAGGAGACAGACTAGGATCAATTCAAATTAACTGGGATTGCATTTCCTGATTGAGGAAGCGGGGTGGGGGGGGGGGGGGGGGGGAGTGGGGGAACAAGGAGAACGAGAGGATGTACGTCATTATGACGTCACTTGGCCGTCTAAAGCTCAATCTATTCATCAAAAAAAAAAGGGATACTCTTACTGCAGTGGCTGGTTTTGCCTGTGTCTGAGTGTGCTGTCAAGTCAAGACAAGTGCTATTAAAAGCCGCCCCTTAGCCGTAAAACTTGTTAGATATATTGCAGTGCGTCTTAGGAGAGCAGACATTTGTTTCCCGATATGTAAAATAATTATTGTGTCTCTCAAATTAGGGTGGAAAAGAGAACTTGAGTCAAGGACGAGAGGTGACACCCATCTAGAAGAGGCCAAAGTCTGTGACGTAAATGAAGTCACGCTGGGGAACGCTCTCCCTGTGCCCACTATATCAAATAAGGGTGATTTATAAACGAGGGGGAAGAGGAGTTGATGTGAAATGAAGAACCCTCATTAATCTTATGTTTCAGTGAGAGGTTAAGTTTAATTTCTTTACTGCTTACAGGATGACCAGAGAGCATCCAACTGAAAATGGAGCATTTGACAGCTAAGCAGACAGACATGTACTGAGTCACTCAGACAGATAGATAGATAGATAGATAGATAGATAGATAGATAGATAGATAGATAGATAGATACTCCACAAAATGAGACACTCATTTCATTTAATCTTTAAGGAAAGATTAACTGAAGCACATTCAAAAAATATCCTCTAAGAAACTTGTTAATAGAACACTGAATAAAGTAGACAGGTAGCTAGACAGAATTTTCTCCCATTTTTGGTCCATAATGTTACATGTACAGCTCATAAATGCTAATGATCAATTACTCCCATTAAACCACAGGAAGCTGTAGCCTTTTGAAAGGCCATATTGAAAATTACACTTTAAAGTTTGCATGGACCTTGAAATCCCCCAAAAGTGGGGTCAGTGAAGTTGCAAGCTGCTACTAGCATTTCTATGGAGATTGAAAAACAGAACAAAACAAAACAATAAATATGCTTTATTTCTCGGGCCAGGGAGATGTTGCTGATGCAGCCCAAGCCCAGAAAAATGAAGGAGAAGAGACGTAGGTAGGGAGAGAGAGAGAGAAAGAGAGAGAGAATTAGAAAAGAGAATTAAAAAAAAACACCAGTCACCAGTTGCAAGTGAGCCTCTATCGATCTTTTAATATTAATGTTAAGGGACGTACAGCATGAAGCTTTAAATGCAGTGTGGAGGGCGAATGCTCGACGACGTTTTCCCATTTCTTCGGACCCTCTTACTGGTTTGCTCCTCTTGCTTCTTTTCTGGTCGGGTTTCCTTTAAATAATACATGCGCCGTCCTCACACGTTTCTGCCCAATAAAACCAATCAGTCACTCAGTAGGCTATTGGAGAGGGTGGAATAGCTCCAAAGGAAAGGAAGAGAAAGAAGCCTGTCATGTCAAAATGAAAGAGTAATGAGAATAAAGTGATTAAGTATTAAGGTATGCTACAAACTCCTGCAACAAGTTCAAACCCAGAAATTGGTCCATCTATACCGCTTCATGAGATTTTTTTTCTAGCTCAGCTCCACAGCAAAAACTGTCTTCAGATGTCATTCGTTTGATTTTTTGGTATGTCATTTTCAAGTGGTGCGGTCACTTGGGTATGTGGGTAGATTACAATCGTATATCTTGCTCTACTCTTCCAGACTACAAACAGAACTAAAGACATTACGATAAGACAGCTAAAATATCACGATAAAAACCCTTTCGGTTTTTCGCGCTTCCCCCAGCGCGGCAGCGTCCATTGATATGCAGTGGGACTTACGTCACATGTTTGCGAGGACTTCTTTCACAGCTGTGAGGACAAGAGTCTGAGAACAAGAGGCGAACCTGTAGAGAGCATACTCAGTACTTTTCCGAGCTCTCTGTCAACTGACAGTCGGTGTGAAAAGTAATAACGTGAAGCGATGTTCACTCTAAGCTATACTGGGAAGAGCTCTGTGTTTAATTACGAATCTACTATGTGTACGAAAAAAGATGGTCAGCCCCTCTTTTCCTCTAGAGCTATCGGTGGCAGTATTTATGACAATGACTTATGCAGCCTTTTGAGTTTCCAGAAATAAACGCTTTCATATATGAACAAGCATATGATTAAGATCTATCGATCTATCTATCTATCTATCTATCTATCTATCTATCTATCTATCTATCTATCTATCTATCTGTCGTTCTATCATTCTATCGTTCTAACGTTCTATTCGTCGCTCTATCATTTTGTCGTTCGTCCTGTTGTTCTGTCTATCATTTTCTCGTCCTGTCGTCATAGTCAGACACGGAACGCTGTTGATACAGATGCTTTGATTCGTAGATACGCTTAGGTAAGTGACAGTTCTGGTAGTCGCCACTAGAGGGATCCCGCGTTAGACACAGAAAAAACACCATACCCCGTTCAAATACGCGCTGAGAACCAAAACAGCGGTCACTGGTCCCATTCTACATCATAACAACATTAACTCAAGAATTCAAAGTACTTGCTCACTTCAAAAAACTCTCCTTTTGAAGCTTTTGCTTTCTTAAGAGTCATGTGTAATAGCGTATTTCGTTGCCTCAGCACTCCCCTCTCCTTTTGCATCAAGATTATTTTGTGCGCTTCAACTTTTACATGATAGAATCGTCTTAAAGAAATATAGCCTACCCCAAACTGCAGTAGCCAAAAGCTGTTTTTTGTCATTACATTTTATTAACTACATTACATTACTGCATAAAAGCAGAAAAGTCAGTGAAAGTGTGACGTGTACAAAATGTGTGTTTTTGGAAATAGATTTATAATTAGGTTATGGGAACAGTGAAAGGGAAGTGATTTTGACCTCTCCACATTGATTGATCACCAACTTAGTCATCCTTCCAGTTTAATGGGATCCATTCAATTGAGAAGGTGGAGCACTTGGATGAATTAACATATTCCTTTCCCCCCCTCAATCCGTGTTGAAGTGTCTTTGAAAGGGGCAAGGCAAGGGGGTCGTGGCTTAACATTATAAAGGAAAAAATAAGACAGCATCGCTTTCTTGGTTGCTGAAGAATCCGTGTCTTGACAAGCTTTTGTGAAACCAGAAGACCGGGACAGATCTTAAGCACGTTACTAAGGTTTTGAGAATTCTCCTTTTTTTGCATAAGAATATAATCTTATTGCTCCACTTGAAAAATGAAACTTCTGCTTTTTTGCTCGTGGTTTCCATGCCTTTTGATTTTTATCATGTGCTTGGGATCTGAGTCCGGGACTGTTCGTAGGACGGTGAGATCTAAAAGAGACTTGGTGCGCATTAGGGAAACCAGAACTACCTTACCAGGAGCTTGTGCCACACGTTTGCCTCGGGGCAAGCGTTCTCTGTCCGGGATGGATCGGCGCTCGCCTCCCCTGCACTCTCGTTCCTCTCAGGCTGGTGAGAACACTCCAGGTCGGCGAAAGAGTGTTTACTTTACCGGCAGAGGAGACCAACTACGTCTGAAACCTGGTGTGGAGGTACCGCGGGGCAATTTTACTCTGGAAATGTGGATCAAACCTGAAGGGGGTCAACGTTCTCCTGCTGTAATTGCAGGTTCGATTTATTTTATTGCCCGTATTCTGTCTCACAAACTCATGGTGTAGGCTATTAGTAAACTGCAATATGTAGTATATCTTAGACGCCAAGACATGATATTAATATGTCAGCTATTTTATCCAAATTCATTATTCACCTGTATTGACTTTAATTCTTACAGACAATTTAGAGATATGTTCCATAAATTCTTGACGGAAAGCTTAGTATTTTTTCAATGTGAGTTTTTATGTTCAGAGCTAAAAATTGTATCGTGGCATGTAGAATGTCACATTTTTATTGTTGCCTGTAAGGTGATGCGGATCTTTGATACTGGATCCAACAAACGCTCTTGTTTTTAAATATGACGTTAACTGATCTTTGACTCTAACTTTTTATTTCAGATCATCGTTTATTTACCTTACCACTTTTCGCTTTTGATATTCGCCAAAGTTTTTGTAACCATATTCAAACAAACGGTGAGCGTATGCAGGAATGCGTTCCGTTATATGATGCAGTGTCGAATGGTGTTGCGTACACCGCTTAGTTTAGCAGTGGAAACAAGATATTAACGTAATGTTTTGTTTGGTCTCGTTTTTTCCCGTGTCTATTCGCCGAATTACATTGCATGTATTCCCTTAGGACACTGAGCGACAGTGTCTGGTGATGACCCTTGGATGTTGTTTGCGAAGTGATATCATTTTATCCAAAAAGAAAACAAAGTTATCAAACATTCGTGCATGTTTTTGCCAACTTTAAAATCTTATGTATGAAACGGGCGGCACAATTTTGAACGGCACAGAATAACCAAGAAAAAGTAAATATTTGGATATGTCCAGTGACCACTGATCTAAAAAAAATGTGCTAAGCATTACCTTCTCAGCTTGTTTGGGTCCTCGTCAAACACGTAAGCTCTTTAAGGCATAATGTGTGTCCTTACGTGGTGTACCGCCCCCTAATTAAGCGGACTGAAGGGTACCCTTCAATTCCTTGAAAACAGTTGTGTGGATAAGGGCAGCGTTTTCACAGGACCTTCATAGTAGGTGTTACACGCGTAGGCCTACTTGCACTTAGCCTTAATTGACTTCTGTCACGGCGAAATTTAAAAGTGAATACATTATAAATGTTGGAAACTGAGACTGAATCTTGAAACACAGCACAGGAGCAAAGGCAGGGTTCCCGAGTAACGATGACAGACAGTAAATGTTCTGAAGTTGGACAATGGCTTGGTGTTCAAAGTCACGAAATATATGAATGGTCTTTATTACGTGGGGAGTGTAGTAAGTGGGCGTGATGGCTTTTGGTGCTTTTTCCCTTCAAATATATTTTATTTTTGTCTTATTCCCTCGCTTGCCAACAGAGAGCGTAATACTCTTTCACAGCGTAATGAGAACTGAGTAGTCCGGCACGTATCCCTGCAATCTGTACTGAACGTCAAAATTAAAACTTGAAAAAGAACGAATGCGTGACGTGAAGCAGCATTTTGTTTATGTTACGAATGAAGATATCATGATACTTTCTGAGACGGAATTCACAGGTCAAGCATGCATAGAGTGACGTCTTCGTGTTAATCACACGAACTTGTGAGTCTGCATAGCCTCAGTTTGCCCGACTGACACATCCAGGGGACCACAGGAAACAAAATATTCATATGTAGCCATTATGATGACAGATTAAGTGAGAGATGGAAAGATTTTTGGCCGTGGCGTTTTTGCCTCGAGCTATTTTATACTACCTACTCAGCTTTTTTGGTCAGACTGATGTGAATGAAATGTATTTTATAATTATGGTTCAAAATGAGTATTTTTCTAAAAGAAAGCTCTCTTATTACCATTTTAGTGGTTAATTAAAAAGTGTTTAATTAAAAGATAAACTGTAACTCGGTTTTCCACTAATGAAGTGTATAGGCGATAGTTTCAGCTGTAGAAAACTGCCAGGAATATCATCATAAACGTGACAAATGTGGTCTTCATATCTAATAACATCATTGTTTGTTATTTATTGTTTATTGCCTATTGCTTATTTGTTGCCAGAACTCTTTAAGTAGCTCACTGCTTAAAATTCAGTATGGAACACTAAGTGATGTCATAACTGATCTTTGTCACCATGGCAGAAATCACTGTGTTCTTCCTGTGTGTCTACACAATCAATTAAGTCACAATAGCATTGCCGAGCAACGAGGGGGCGCTGGAAGAGTTTCTGTGGCTGCTGCAACTCTGAAAAGTCAAATAAACCTATTCAGAAAAAAAAAATTGGTGGGAAAAGAAATTTAGACTCATTTGTGCATCTCCAGAAAGGACGGAACACGTGCTTATGTTTAGTCTCTCCATAATTCATCCTTGACATTTATTTAATTGCAGACTGTCAAGCACAGCTGTTCTCAGACATATTTAATCAATAAGTTTGCCTTGTTTGAAAGTTGGTATTGTTTTAATTTACCAGACAACACCTTCTCATTAGTGTAAGAAGTAGTTCTGGTGGGCTAAATAAGCCATGAATTTTGCGCCTTGCACAGTTATTTATGTATTTATTTATTTATTTATTTATTTTGTGTGTTGCTGTCTAGTTTTGTGAAAGTACAACCGCAGCCAGAATAACCACCAGGAAAAGCCCCCGAAACAGTAAATATTGTTCTGTTGGAACTTGCTCAGTACTGCAGCTATATCCCTCAGCCTCATCCCTTTGTCTCTGACAGATGTGTATACATCCAACGTTCATGTTCATGTGTGTGCGTCCAGCAGCTTCATGTTGCAACACAACATGTTTGTAACCATTACATGATCCCGCTAGAGGCTGAAACCCCCCCCCCCCCCCCCCAAAAAACTAAAGCTGTCAAGGGTGATAAAAGTGTGACTGCTAATGCCATTAGCATAACCATCTACAAATGTCCGTGATCCAGTGGCAGTGTGATGTTGGGCGTTGAACCGCACTAGTACACATTTAGGGAAACTCGTAAAAATCGACGGAAATCAGAGGTGGTAATGGTTATAAAGGCTTTATTTAGTAAAGAGCGGACGTATCAAACTGACTAGACTTGTGATTAGTGATTAAATCAGGGATTCCACATAGTGAATCAGTGTTCTGATATTTGAGAACTTGTATATAACGATTCACTGTGCGACTATCTGAACACCCGGAAGGTGCTTAGCTAATTTCAGGCTGTTGTTGATCCAGTGTCATCCATTTCGCTGTGCTCACTTTCTGATTCCCTGTCCATGGTGCTGGATAATGGGGCAATGGAGGCCCCTCAAGTGGATAAACCAGCCAATCAGAAGAGAGCATGTTTTAAGTTGTTTCACATCTTAAACATCCTGGCACGAGAACAAACACATGAATACAACTTGCCTGTTTAAAGCATCCTTATATATGGCACATGACAAAATGAGGATTTGATCTAATCAATGGGAGTCCATGTGAACCTATAGACTTCCTTGGAATTTTCTAGATTTCTCTCGCATAACGTCTGTTCCTTTGAAGATTTCCTTTGGTTGGGCCTGTAAATGAAAAAAAAAGCCTCTAGACTCTGACTTTACTTTTAACCATTACATAAAAGAGGAGGTTTTGAATGAGCATATATTGCTCTTTCACTTATACCATGGATCCAAATGCTAAAATCAGTAATTGCTGCGATTTTGTCTTATTTGGGCTTTGTATAGAAGCACTACCCTGTTTCCCTCCCTGTCAGGAACCCCATGCACTTTTACTGTTAGGAGCTGGCAAGATTTTTACCTGTTTGTTATTTGCCACTTTGTGGTCTCATTCCAGGATTTCGCAGATTGTAATTTCCTTGGTTTTATGGTACAATTTATTTTTATGGATGCTGGCACGGTTACCACAAGCGACACAGGAGTGCGAGCGAACTGCACGCTCTTGTGTGCCCCTGTCCGCTTTACTCCGAGGGGGCTCTTACCTGCACTGAAAAGTCTGTGCTTGGTGGTGGGCAAAGCAAAAGAGCTATTCTACGTCATGTCCAGTACATGTCAGAAAAGTTGAAGCAATTTGCAATTAAGCTTTCTCAGTCAACCTTCAAAGAGTTTCTATCAAGTTTGGAACCAGTTTCTCACATTTTCTCTTTTCATGACAAAAAAGAGCTATGTTTCTTAAGCTTCGGAATTTATGAATGACTTTAAATGTAAATGATTTATGCTAAACCTGTTTCGGCCAAGTACGTGCCATGAAACGCGTAGTTTCATAACAAATGCTGATATTTTTCCCCTGCTGCCGTGGCAACGTTTTACTGCTTATTTGCCCGACATGATTTTCACCAATTACTTCTAGCAAACACACTTCTCACAGCCGTGCGAGAATAGAGAGGGGATTCCACACATGGAGAGAGGCATGCTAGGTAAACCTCACCGTGCTACAGATCTAAAACTCAGCCCTCTCTCCCTCAGACTCGAGGCAAATCTCATCCATGTGCTACATAACACTCTCCTACTACTGTGTTCCATTTCTTTTATTGTGCACCGTTAAAGAGAAGTTGCTAAATGGTGTTTGGGAACACATGTGATTTGAAATAAATATACAATACGTCCTTTTTTGGAGTGTTACTCTTTTGGTTTCGGATACATACAGTGTGCCACAACAGAATATGTTAAAAAAAAAAAAAAAAAACGTGAATGGGTACTTACACACACTGGTCTTTATTCTGAAGCATAGCACCACTAACCTAGTGCTACACATTTCACGCTTGCTTGCTTCTTCGCTCTCTCTTTCGAAGTGGATTATGAAGCGAAACATTCCGATTGGATGTAAGAACACATTACCTCTCTGAACCGAACGGACGCTTTCCAAGCGAAACAGGAAAGGAGGATTTGGGTGCCCCTATGATAACAAAGGTCCTCTTTGCCAAAAAAGAACCATTCCTGATTTTTAACTTCCCCCTTCAGTCGTGAAACATTTCAAGAAAATAGACTGAAAGTTCATGTAACCTTTGCTCTGTTGATCTAAGACCACACTGTTAGGACCTGATTGTTAGCAGATGGCTTCTTTTAGCCTTGTAGTCCTTGGACTAGGCAGCGGTGAGAGACCCTACCATGGGAACTGTGTAACATCTCCAGTTTTCCCATCTTCTGCCAGATTACAACACATATATGGCGTGTAGTATTCTCAAACAATTGTTTAGCAAGCTTCAGAACACCACTTGTTGAATAGTCATTTATCAGTCAAAACAGGTTCTATTCTACTCTGCTCTAGAACTTGAAGGGTCAACACCTGTCAGCTTGCATCTCAGCCAAACAATCCCAGATTTAATTTACAGTGGTCCCAGAGTCATAGAGCCAATTTGGTCTTGTCAAGTAAGGTAGCCCAGCTGCCTTAAATTAACAGTCTTGCCCTCAGATTGTGATAAAACATGATCTAGAACTCACTTGGGCCTTTGTCTGGTTTTCAGGTCTGTATGATAAATGCTTCTACGCCTCCAGCGACCGAGGCTGGCTTGTCGGAATCAGGGTGATGAGTGACCAAGGCAACCGGGATCCACGTCTTTTTTTCTCTCTCAAGACAGACCGGGCCCACAAAGTCACCACCATTACCTCCAATGCACCCTACTGGCCCAACCACTGGTCCCACTTGGCAGTGACGTACAACGGCTTCCACATGAAGCTGTTTGTGAATGGAGCTCAGGTGGGCGTCAGCAGGGACCAATCAGGTGAGATCTTTAGCCCGCTCACCAAGAAGTGCAAGGTGTTGATGGTTGGCGGGAATGCCCTCAACCATAACTACCGCGGAACCCTGGAACACCTGAGCCTATGGCGTCGGGCCTTGACACAGCGTGAGATCATCGGGTACATGCGAGGTCATATCCCTGACGATCCAGATGACCTCTCCCAGTTAGTGGTCCATGAGAATTTTGAAACCACCTTTAGGAAGTGGTTGAGCGTGAAAGATGGCAGTTACCCCGAGGTGGAGTTCTCCGACCGGCCTGGAACTGTGAACCTGGGGGCATCCATGGACACGTCGCTAGACCCCCCACCATGTGGTCAGACGATCTGCGATAACGTCCAAGTGATCACAAACTACAATCAATACTGGAGCTTCCGCAAGCCCAAGACGGTGCGTTACCGGGTGATCAACGTTTATGACGATGAGGGACGGCGGCCTACTGTTACTGACCACCAAATCAGCCTTCAGCACCAGCACTTGAACGAGGCCTTTCGTGTCTACAACATCACATGGGAACGGACGGTCCACAACGTTTACAACTCCTCGCTCAGAGATCGACTGGTGCTTGCCAACTGCGACATCAGCAAAGTGGGTGATGAGGAATGTGACCCAGAATGCAACCACACTCTTACTGGCTTTGACGCCGGATACTGCAGGCGTCAAACAGCTAGTTGCCCAGAGTACAAGCAAGGGAATGGAGTCTGTGACCCTGAATGTAATTGGGATAACTTCTATTACGATTACGGGGACTGCTGCAACCCTAATACTACAGACGTCACCAAGACCTGTTTTAATCCTGCATCCCCGTACAGGTTAGTTCCATTCCGTTTCTTTAGCATCTGTGAAATGTTTCTGATCTCATTTTCTGCATACATTTTATTGTCCCAAAACGAACTTAATAGTGACACATACAGTTGCAGTGATAATACCCAATGTAATTTATATATATTTCCACATCAGCCACACATGAGTTTAAAGCATTTTATAAAACAGATGCTACTAATACTAACAGGAATACTATCGACAAAAATAAGAGTCATATGGAAAAAAATAACAAGACTACGAGCCAGATATGCATGTGCATGTGAGTGTATGTGTTGGTTTCTGTGGTCAGACTGGGATGACTGCAGCCTGTGTTTTGCTGTTCTCAGTGAGTTCCAGAGCCCTTTATGTTTGAACCCACACAATGGATCCCTGCAGTCCATTTTGGCATTCATTCCAAAGCCTGTCGACCAATCCCTTGTCGCTCTGTGGATGAAACAAATTGTTCTCTTAATAACCGCATGGAAAGAAAGAAGAGATTGCGGACATAGTTTTCCTATTTTTTCGAGGCCTTATAAAAAGGGATTGATATAGAGTAAGTGGGAATGGAAACTATTTTCCCCCCTGGACGACTGAGAAAGCAATTATGTTTCATAGTAAGATCTCCAACACTGTTACTTATAGTAGCAGTATCTCTTTTGGGAGTGTTATTCAGAAGCAGAAATTTTCCAAAAATATACTGAAGTGGTGGTGGTGGTGGTGGGGGGGGGGGGGTCTGGTGGGTAAATGGGGGCTTTAGGATAGTGGACAGGGCTGGAGGTTAGGGGAAGTACGTACTAAAAATTTGCAAAAAGTGGGTAAAATTGCTTTTGAGTACTTGTGAGATGTCTTGTTCAACAGAGCAGCAGTCCTCCTCTTATTTGTCTACACTGGTTTTCTCTGAAGGGTCTTGAGCACGCATTAAAGAACTGTGGGGTTTATTTGGCTAGCCACAGTAAACGAAACTAAGCAGTGCATGTAAAGGTTAACTAAGGTCATTTCTGCCAGGGCATACTTTACAGTGACTGAACCTTAATATTCCAGCCATGCTCTTAGGTTTCAACTGTTGTTTCAACTAAGGGGGAAATACAGTAATCAGTGTTTTGTTTAAGTGTTGAGGTTTTGTTGCTATTTTTGAATAACTTCTTTTTTTAAGCAAACAATGAGGAGATATTTCTTAAAGTGGAATTTCTCAGTTAGCCAGATAACTTAGGTCACAAAACACAAAGATTGCCAAATAGTTTTCTTAAATACTCTCCTATTGGACAGTTTTGATTCTGGGTTCAAGTCAACTGGCTGACAAAGAGAAACTGACAAATCCTACCTTGTCCAAAACCATCACCTGAAGGCATGTTTGGCAATAGGTTTTTGATTAGTAAGACAGGTAAGTAAACAACAAAGCATTCAATTACATAAAGGTCTCTTGCCTCATCTCTGACATGAATATGTGTGTGTGTTAGTGTGTGTGTGTGTCTTTAAAAGAAAGAGATAAACTGTTCAACTTGTTGCTTGTTTTGATTTGATGGTGGTATGTCTGGAGTACTTTGCCTGAAGGCTGCATAACAAAATGATTTTACATTCCTTTTTGATTGGACAACTATGCGTGAACAATGAGTTGCGCAAGTACAAAACAATGGATTTGAAAGCTTCAGAGAAACTTCCACAAATATGAATCTCACATGGTCAACTGTAATTTTTTTTCAAGGGTTTTAAATCTGCGACATGCTGTTGTTTTTATCACAGATCCATCTGATAAAGAGATTTCAAGCTATGTTTTTGAACCTTAATGATTTAAGACACTTAGCATGTGGATTCTTGTTACTTGCAGACACAAGAGAAATAAGACTTGTTTAAAGATCTCTCAGTAAATCATATAAATTATTATGTCCTTTGATACTGATCAAGTTGTGTATTCATTTAGCAAGGAGGACAAGCAGAATGACAGAATGCCAGAAAATGAAGGGAATACATGGGAAAGAAACTCAGGACTAACTCACATCATAGTGCCAAAAGCACGCGTTGGCCCTGTTTGTTTTCCCTTGGTCCATTTACAAGACACAGTGATGTTCTTTTACTCTCTCACAGCCTCACTGTTATTTGTTTTCTCTGAGAGCCAATAAGGATTGAACACACGAACAGCCCGCATGGCCTTACAATAGTGTCATGCAAAAGTCTCTAAATCAGAGCCTCTCGACTCACAAAAAACCTTGAAGATCTGAGTGGCATTACCTAATTGTGGATTAGAAGTGAGAGAGAGAGAGAGCGAGAGAGAGAGAGAGGGACAGAGAGAAAAGTCTTAGTACCTCTATTTAAAGGCTTATGACTTGCTAGTAAAAGCACCTGTTACCCCTTAAGCACTGGTACCTGTCCCTCACTCTCATTCACACTTCATAGGATTGGAGGCCCACTGCCTGGAAGCCGGAGGAGGACTAAAGCCGTGGCTAATCCCTTCGGGTACAGAGGGGATTTCCTCTTCTTTAGTGGCAGCGATTAAGTAGCCTTTTAGCGGGCTGTTGTGACGAGAGTGAATTCGTTTGGGTGTGTGTGTGAGTGTGTGTGTGTGTGTGTGTGTGTGTGTGTGTGTGTTAGGCCCTCCGACAGACCTTCCAATGCAGAGATTTGAAGATTCCTATACTCTATGCCAGATTCCTTTTCTACATCTCACTTTGAAGATGAGGACATTCTAAAGTTCTTCAGGCAGTAATGACTGTGAGGGGAGTTGAGGCCTTCATAGAGACTGACAGTCTTGTGTTGTGCTCCCAGTGCATAAAGACAAATACACACACACACACACATGCACATACATACATACACACACAGACACATATACATGAGTAGACTCTCTCATAGATTCCTCATGTTCGAAGCAGAAGGGTCATTAGGGTCATTTTTTTGATGTAAAAATGTCAAGAATCAATGAATCACTTACTTTAATCTTTTTTTCCCCACTGAATTTTCCTGATGTGTCCATAAAACTCATCAGTCCATAAGGAATGAGTGATTGATGAACTCCCCAGATGTTCCCCCGGAAGGACACTGTGGGGCTTACGTCGGCGACTATCGCCATGCCAACATACCGGTGGCCCTACGTGAGCCACATGTGATAC
Source organism: Chanos chanos (assembly GCF_902362185.1). NCBI lineage: Eukaryota > Metazoa > Chordata > Actinopteri > Gonorynchiformes > Chanidae > Chanos > Chanos chanos. Next base: position 5,840,793 of record NC_044508.1, on the reverse strand, counting down.
GTTTGTACGTTTTTCTTACATTTATGGATTCCGATGAATAATGCATGGGTGTAAATGGATGGTCCTGTAATCATGCATTTAATATGCATTAAATATGAATGCATCAACAAGGCCGGTTAGAGTACTCCGCGTCCGCTCACGCGGAATTGATTTGCAGCGACATCTGCATTTAGTGAACCCCCCAAACCTTCTCTCTTATTCTATCATATCTAGAAACTCTGTTCTTTTAACGGTAATCAGAACTGTATTAACTTTTTGACCACCTGCCAGCAATAACCCCCCTTCCCCCAACCCTTATTCCAGTTCCATTACTCAAGGAGGTTCATCTCTGTCCCTTTTCCTTTTGTTTATGCAAAGCATGAAAAAAAGGGGGGATTGAAAAAGCTGTCTAGACAGTTTCTCCTATGGATAGAATTTACAGACTGAATCACTTAGGACAAGTTTAAGAGCTTTGGAGGCCGTGTGTTGTCTGCTTCTCTGTCTCTGCTCGAAGAGCGGGACCAAAACAACTGCCTTCTCCTAAATGCTTTTGTACTGCTGCCCCCGTGCAATACAAAAGCATTGGCCGCCGCTGCTGCCGGCATACTTTGGTCTAATGCAAGCAAACTTTGGCCCGCTGTTTTTGTAGTAGGCCTGCATCCACATCTGATTCGTGTTGAGTCTTTACAGTTGAACCCATGGATTAGACTTAATTGAACTCAGATTACGTGGCTCTGACCTACAGTAGTGGAACTTTTATTAAAAGCCGGGGCTGTTTTTTTTTTTTTTTTTCTGCACTCGATCCATCGCTTACTCGTTCAACCGCCATTAAACTCACTGACCCCCCCCCCCTTTTTTTTTTTTCGTTTTTACCCCCCCTTCTTTCTACACAGCCAAAAAGCCAGCCAAATATTTTCATAGGAAATAATGAAATTCCTGAAATTATTAAGAAGGAAACCTTATATCAGCTGGTCTCCATTGGTGCGTCCCTTGAGCAAGCTTCCCTGTTTTCACGAGCTGACCTCTGCTATCGTTCGATAAAGCCTTCCTTGTGTACTGGCTCCACGCTTCATGCTTTTCTAGAAGATGGCGTCATTGCCCGGTATAATCCCTTATGAGCGGCCCAAATCTCTAAATGCGGTGATATGTAGCTTTTTTCCATGTTTTTATTTTTTTTTTTTCTTTGCAAGTTAGCTTTAATCGACCTTTCCAAAAGGAGGTCGTTCACTGGGTTACGAGTCTGGTACAATCTCAGGACAGGCGAAGCCAAGATAAACCTTAGAACTGTGGATGAAAGTGTGCATGAGACAGAGGTTCAGGAGACAGTGTGTGCAGTAACAGGCATTGGGAACTAGGAAGGTAATGACAAGACCAGGCCAAAGTAGTGAATTTGTATCGTACAGTACAATTTACAGTGGGGGTGTTTCTTTCTCTCTCCAAATGAAACAGGTCCCAAAGAAAGAGATCCCAAAGAAAGAGAGAGAGAGAGAGAAAGAGAGAGAGAGAGAGAGAGAGGGTCACATTTTAGGTCATTTGAAGTCCATTAAGAAACAGAGGATCCAGACATCTCCATCCATATGAATTTATTAGGCTGTCATTCAAAATATTATGGAAATGAAACTCTCAAAGTTGTACTTTTTGACCTAACATACCAAATGTTCAAAATCATTTCTTTTTCCTTTGGTGGAGATTTGGGGGGGGAGGGGGTACATGGTCTAAGCTTCCCTCTAATGACACTGAAGTATTAAAATATTTTGTTCTTTTGAGGAGTACCCGAGACAACAGAGCTGTGTACCACACAAGTAGCGTCTCCCTGTTTACTGCTGCACGGAGACAGCTGCTCAGGGTTGTAACACCATCACCACGGCTAATCATCAATTTTCTGCCCTGCAGATCACAGATAGGCCGCACATTTACACAGATCACTGTGACAGTATCACCACTCCTCTGAGACTAGTAATTGGGAAACAGGGAAAGGTTAGTTTTTGTTACTTTACAGTTAAAGACGATAGCATTTCGAGAATGAGTATGGTATTAACTTTTATTGTTTTTTAGGCTGTCATAGCGACTGTTAACCCCAACAAAAATTCTTTAGAGAGTTGCGGTATTAGGTTTCTCACTGCCAATCCTTCATGACTGTTGGAATTGTTTAAAAGTTTGAATGATTGTCTGACAAAGGGATTAATGTTGGATTTGTAACCCTGCTTAATTTACAACGGTGAGAAGAGTCTTGGGAAATTCAAGGCAGCAGTCTGAAGTATATATCAAAATTCCACACGGGGAAAACGGTAATCGTACTGTTCAATGTGACTGTAGACTAATACATCATAAAACAGGGCAGAGAAAAGAGCACCCTCTTGTAACACAGCTGCCAATCGACACTCTGTGTTTGTTAGAATAGACCCAAGTGTTTGATTTGTCCCTTAAATGCTGGACAACAGATGTTGCTGTGAAGAAGAAAAATGGAGTTTAGAATGTTTATCGGCGGTAAGGCTTGGGGAGGGGTGTGTGTGTGTGTGTGTGTGTGTGTGTGTGGGGGGCGGGGGGGGTTCTATGTGGAAAAACATGGGATGTTTTCCCTTTTTTTGGGTTTCAGCATTTTTCCAAGGGCTTGAAAGGAATAGGGGGGGGGCTCAACAGGGATAGTAAGGACAAAAGAGGTGGATTTTTAAGTCTGAAATACCATACTTGTCAGCAAATACTGAATTATGCATTGCGTAGTTCACATTCTTTAAGATATATTCTCCCAGTGCTCCATACCGTGATGTGTAATTCAACGCTATGCAGTTTTATACGTGGAAACCAATCTCTATGGTAAGCAAACAATCAGGCATGCACGATAGCCTGTCCTTGTATGACTTGTTAGTCTTGTTTTCTTTTTTCACTACAAGAGGGAAAACCCTGCTGAAGAATAACATGTCCGACGCATCCGAAATAAAATAATGACCATTTTTAAAAGGAGTCTTGGTTGGAACCATCCAAATGACACAATACATTCCTAACTAGACAGGGCCAGTGACATTTGACCTCCCAAGCTGGCCTCTGAGACGGGCTCAAGTTTCATTCCAAATACAAATTCCAAGTGTGACAGCCTCGCGAGACCTGTTAATTTACAGAATGCTACAAGTCATCACACACACACACACACACACACACACACAACCTTGGCCAGCTCTCACTGTGACTTTGTTTGCCTCTGCTAGTTCTCTGGCCGCGTTTTTAATGTGGAAACCCTCAGCGACCAATGAGTGACTTTATTGTGTTTTAGACTAATGGCTTTTCCCTCAAAATATGATGTTTTGGTTCACCTTAGGGTCTGACGCTCAATATTAATTAAAAATAGCAAAACATATATTTGGGTTGGGTTTTTTTTTCAGCTAGCTCAAGGTAGAACAATTTGTATAGGAATAAATGACACTACAACACTGTGTTGTGGTGATGATAAGAAAATCTGTTTGGTGAGAACAAAAGGCTGAATCTATCCAGTAAAAACAGATTTTAGACGTTATCTGGTCCGGCATTCTAAAAGCTGTAGCCATTGTGTGAAACTGTCTCTGAGGGAAGATGGACCTAAACTTAACTGTACCCCGAACCCATCATTTGTCTCTAACCTCTAACCAAGGCTCCATTCACAACATATATGAGAAGAACTTTAAGTCTATTAAACTTTAGTGTGAGACAGTCTTGTGTTTTGGCACTATACAAAGTGAAATCTTCTCTGAGGACATATATTCATCGAAATCTCCAAATCTGTCCTTACCCTTGCTCTTACCTCTTCCCTACTTCCTTAATCCCTCTCCCAGAGTCTAGCTTAGAGTACAGTTGCACTTGGTAATTCCTTAAAACACTTCTTTTCATTTCAGGGCCTATATGGATGTGAAAGAGCTGAAAGAGATTCTGCGTCTGGACGGTTCCACACACTTGAACGTCTTCTTTGCCAACTCTTCCGACGAAGACCTGGCTGGAGTTGCCACCTGGCCCTGGGACAAGGAGGCGTTAACACATTTAGGTAAACAACGCAACTCGTGTAAGAGATATAAACAACAGCAAAAACTGGAAATCCCATTCCAAAACAAAACAAAAAAATTTTTTGTCTGGTTTTGTTTCCTACAAATACCTCCAAAGATTGTATTTTAAGTACAGTCCGATTGTTATGCTGTCTTCAATTATATTGAATTTTTCATCCAACTTTAGCATCTCGTGACATTTCAAAATAACGAACAACAAGCTTTTTTTTTTTTTTACACAGTATTCACCAGAAATCTAACGACGCATATCCATTTTTTTTTTGTGTTCCTTTTGAGGTGGGATTGTGCTGAATCCTTTGTTCTATGGCACATTCGGTCACACGCACACCATGATCCACGAGATTGGCCACAGCCTGGGACTCTACCACGTTTTCCGCGGCATCTCTGAAGTGGAGTCCTGCAACGACGCGTGTTTGGAGACGGAACCCTCGCTGGAGACAGGCGACCTGTGTGCCGACACCAACCCCACGCCCAAGTACAAGTACTGCCGAGACCCCGAGCCGGGCAACGAGACGTGTGGTCGTCGGCACTTCACCCACACGCCCTTCAATAACTACATGAGTTACGCCGGTGAGACAGAACCGCGCAGAAATGCTTTCAGCCTGTACAGACCAGTGGTTATTTCACTCTTTCAGTTCCATGTAAACGGGGACTAACATTCTTCAGTGAAATATGTTGACCTATCAAAAGAATAACCTGCAAGCCTTGTGACGGGTGACGGGTATATGTTTATTGGGTTATGGGTACACGTCCCCATAACCCAATAAACAACAAGATATTCACTCATTCCGATAATACTTACATTCATTAACTGTCTTCTGTCTTTTTTTTTTTTTTTTTAACTTAAGATGATGACTGCACGGACTCCTTCACCCTTAACCAAGTGGCCCGGATGCACTGTTACTTGGATCTCGTCTATCAGTCATGGCGTCCTGGCAGCAAACCGAGTCCTGTGCCCTTGGCACCTCGGTTAATGGCGCAGGAATCGGACTCCCTTACACTGGAGTGGTTCCCGGCTATCACAGGCCACTTCAACGACAGGTGAAAATCAATAAGCCCACCGTGACGCGCAAGCTGTATTACAGGACTTCGTATTGGGCTTCGTGCAAGAACATTTTTGCATTCTCAATATTCTTGCACTTTTTTGCGAGGTGGGCTTGTATGAGTTGGTACGTCAGATTCAGGAAATGCTTGTAAATTGAAAAAGAAAAAAAAAAAAGGTTGTAAGTGCCGCACGTACACATGATAAATGGAGGATGGGGGGGGGGGGTGTCAAAAGTTATTCTCCATTGTCAAGATGGATGGGAGAACACATGCCAAAATAGATGATGTTGCACAGTCAGCTGGAGATGTTGATATCGTAATGTAATACAATAGCCTCAGTAATGTTAACATCGTTATATTAATACATTTTGAATTACATTATAATTCAAATAGCAGAGTAAAAATGAAAAATGCCAAAAAGGATCATCTTAACATATTTATATACTATAGTTATACACTAAGTTTAACATTTACATTCTAACTCAAAATTCCTTCAAAGTGATGACATAGATACAATCCATTAGTCAACAACAAAGTTTTTTAGCTTAGCTGAACGGCATACTAATTGTACATAATTCATATGAAAAGTCCAAACCACTCATAAATTTCATTTGTGCATAAGAGAACATCTTAAAAACGAGCAAATTCTCTTAAATCGCTCATACCAGCTATTTAAGAGCAAATGTCTTTGTACAAGTGGTTCTTACATGAGGCGCATTGTGTTAGAATGAAAGAAAAAGAAGAAAAGGAAGGAAAAAAATGTATTTTGGGTCCAAAGTGGTTTGTCTGTAAGGTTTTCATTTCTCTTGAGGACTGTTATACCCATTACTGTGAAACAAAATGCCAGTTATATCTGGATGGTGCCCTGAGTATCTTTTTGAGGTTTGTGTCTAAGTTCCTGCTTCTCTTGTCTGTTGGTTTTCCTAGAGAAGTGGGATTAGTATGTGCCAGATGCACTGAGGATAAAGTCCTCCTTCAGTATGCAACAAATGCCTCCTCCCCTCGTCCCTGTGCTCCCTCTGGACACTGGAGTCCCCGCGAGGCTGAGGGTAAGATAAAGGAAATCACCCCCTCCAACCCTTCACCCCACCCCCACCTCCTCTTGACGACTACTATTCTAAAACTCTGCTGGCAAGATTCTGTCTGTCATTATACATGGCACAAACAAGATCTGTGTATTTGTGTTTATAATGTGTAATGTAATGTGTTGGAACCGCCCGAGTCTGTAGACTTCACATAAGCTCCCTTGGCTGTGCTGGAAAAGTCTAGTTGACCTGTTCTACTGACACTTGGAAATTTCGTTTAATTGGATAGCGGCATTCAAAACCATTAATGTGCAGTTTTAATGAGCAGGATAGATGATTAAAAGCTTTGCACTCTCTATATGATGCCAAAGGAGGCCAATACTGGACTGGAACAGCAATGTGATCTCAGGAAAAAAGAAGTCAAACGTGCGGAAAAAATTAGTCATCAGGGTTGTCATAAATTTTCATTTTTCTCATGTGTTTATTTTAAGAGATGGGAAATACGGCCATATAAATATATAATAAGATTAGTCCATAGAGCTTTGCGCACATAAATGAGTAAAAAAAAAAAAAAGAAAGAAAGAAAGAAAGAATTCTGAAGATGTTTTTACACCATTGGGACTGACTCATAATTTCCTTGGCTATATCAAATCTGTTGCCCTCTTCCCCTGCCACCTTTGATCCCAGCATTGTACAAAAACGATACATTGCCAAATGGAAGATTATGTCCTCAATCTGTTTTCTGGTTCAGTGTTTAAAGCTAAAAGTATCTGAAACTGATTTATCATCATTCTTGGGGGGAAAGAAAAGTTTCTCCAAACCAATGAAATGATTGCTGTTTATCTTAAACTTGTAGCTACCACAACAGTCAGCCAATCATGATGCTTTCACTTGAACCCAAATACATCCGAAAATGGAACTGCACTTGACGACTGAAACGCTGAAAAACAACCTTAGACACATACATTTCATTCCCAGCACTGGATTGTTTTTCTCCCCATCTTTTTAATTACTTAATTGGCTTATTTAGGTTGCTTTTAAAAATAAGTGAGTCAGTTCTGTGGCGGGGAAAGCCGTAAGTGCAGTGTTGGCCTAACGCTGGATAAACGCTGGATAAACGCAGTCAGTCGGAGAAGGCATGCCTGGGCTTGCCCCTACTGCCGCAGAATTCTGACTGCCTCTCTCCCTGTTTGGAAAGGTTCCCTGGTGTACTTCAGCTCAGTCCATCTTTCCACTGTGTACAGTCAAGATACAAACCTGTCTTTGATGACCTACAGCTGTTTTAAGAAAGAGCTGCTTTGTGTCAGCCTCCCCTTCCAGGTTCCTAGAAAACCTACCTGCAATATTTACATCATTCAAATGACTGCCTTTCTTCACCTGCACAAAATAATTGTGGCGACTGTATGTAATATGTGGGTGTGTTCTTTGGTCAGAAATGGTTTGTGATTTATTTATCAAACTGCAGAATGCAAGAACACTGAGGAAAAAATGTGCGTTGCCAAAATGAAGTGTGTGTGTGTGTGTGTGTGTGTGTGGTTACTCAATTACTGTCTAAAAGGGTAAAAAGATTTCAGATAGAGTGATGACCGTATCAAAGTGCAGAGACTAGACAAAAAGCACGACCAGTATGTTTTGCATAAGTTATGCTTTAAAAAAAAAGGATCAATTTGCCAGTGCCGTGCGAATCTTGCTGCGGTTAGTGGCGTTCGTGTGAAGGAGCCCACAGTTGATTGAAAACACTGCGTTGAGGAGAGAGAAAGAGAGCGAGTGAATGTGAGACCAAAACCAAGGAACGAGTGGAATGAATGACGTCTCCACCCCTACCTTACCTCAACGCTTCATGCTTCTCTTGTTCTGCACTTGCCCAGAAAGCCACCAAGTCAGAAAAATGTCTGCTCTTCCCTGCCAGTCATTAAAAAGCCAACTCAATGACCCAGCTACGTAAGTGAGGCTAAAAGCTCCACTGTGCTTAAAGGCAAAGAAAAAAAAAATTCACTTTCATCAAAGTTCCTTTTCTGTTCAGATCCTGTTCAATTTTCCAATCGGGAAAGACAGACTTGCGTTGATACCTATAGTCGAGTGGCCAGGTGGCAGATAAGGGCACTCAAAACAATAACATTTCGGTAATCTTCCATTTAGACAAGTAGCAGCTACACAGGAGTAATTCATTACTGAGGTCTGAGCTCCAAAAGCAATACAGCACAGAGGTGAAAAGGAAAACAATTAAGAAAAACAATTATGTCAGCCGACTTGTATTCCTGAGGCTTGTGCCTTCGGGTTGTATTTTCCATCATCAGGAAGGGAATGGAATTTTTTTGATCATAGTTATTCTGATTCTCCTCTAAAACAAATATCAGTCTACCTGTGATTACTGTTAACTGATATGTTTCACTAGAAGAGCAGGACAACATTTAAGAATATAACGGATGAATATATATTCATAACTAATAAACCCAGTACACATGGTTAAAAATGACAGATACCCAAATGATCTGATATGAATTTTACAGGGGGCAAAAAGGAACTGGTCATGTACTTAAAACTGGTCTCAGACTCGTGCACAGATGAGACCACCTTAAAGCACACTGCATATTCATTTTTGATATCCGTTCAGTTGCTATTGGTTTTGTGCTGGAATTCAACAACGTTTGTGTGTGTATAACTGCACACAAAACATGATAAAAACAGACTTTTAAGTCATTGAAAATGACAGTGTCCTTGCAGTGACGGAACCAGACTCATTTGATATAAAGTCTACTGATGACTACACATAGTCTGACTATTTTTATTGGAGTCCAGTTTTAAAACCAGCGTCAGGCCCCAGCATCTGGCACCGTACCACACAGCAGTTTGTCAGAAATCGGAACTGAGATATTTTCTTGTGTCTTTTCTGCTCCTTCCCCCGTCTTCTTCTTCTATACCATCCTCTCTTGTTTCAATGCCCACCTTTACTCTTCTTCATTTATTTTCTTCACTTTCTCTCTTCTCTCATCCCCTCTCCTCAATTCTCTCCTTTCCTGTCCTCCTTACTTGGGCCTCACAGCCAAGTCTGCCCCTGTTCAGGGCCCCTCCTCTTTTTTACCCACCTCACACTGACCTCCTCACAGCTTCTCACAGATAGCTGGGACCCTTGCCAAAAAGGCTCTAGACTACCTCTCAATGCTTCACCATGCCACACTTCATTTGGCCTTCTCACATTCCTTGTTTATTTATTTGTTTGTTGTATATATATATATATATATATATATATATATATACTATATGTGCATTTTAAACAGATTTAGGCGGAATATGATGCTATAGTTTTTTAAAATGCTTTTGGAAGAAAGCATAATTATTTTGCAGTTAACTGTTTCACTACAGATACAAGAACTCATGTTTTGGTAACAGAAGTTTGTACTCTAAGTTATATTATAAGCTGCAGTGGGATGAGTAAAAGTGATTACAGACAGACAGATGGATAGATAAATAGACAGACAGATAGATAGTCACACAGACAGATAGACAGATAGATAGATACATACATATTCAAAACCTACCAAAACCAAAGCAGAACAACTAAAATAACTAAAAAGATCACATATTGAGAGAAATGCTAACATCTGAAAAACTGTAAATGAAATGATTCGATATTAATGTCTGTTTACTTCAGATCATATGGAGATACCTATTACGATGCTATGGGATGTAACACTATGTGGGACTGATGTTTAAACGTGTTTGTTCTAGGTCCCCCTGACGTGGAGCAAGTCTGTGAGCCAAGTGTCCGGACATGGAGCCCTAACGCTGGTTTAGACTCGAGTAGCGTTGGTTCCCCTCCTTGTCCGCTCCAAGGCTGCATGCTCCAGTTGGACTTCCCTTACCCCCTGGTACCAGATTACCTCACTGTCTGGGTCACCTTCTTCTCTCCGGAGGAGACAGGCCTTCCGGCTATCCATAACCTCATCCTTCTGATGGTTGGAGGTTCCAACGTGTCCTTGGGTCCCCAGAACGTCTTCTGTGATGTTCCACTCACACTCAAACTGGCTGTGGATGAAGAGGTTTATGGGGTTCAGATCTTCACCATGGAGCAGCACCTAGAGATTGACGCTACCTTGTTGGCATCCAAGCCCAACAGTCCACTGTGCCAAGCCTGCCAACCACTCCACTACCGGCTAACGCGTCAACCCCCCTTCCCTAACAATCCCCATGGAATTATCACAGCAGACCTCAGTCGACGATACGTAGACAGGTAATTACAACAACCTACTTCTGAAAGTCATTAGGCTTACTGTGTGTAAGGCCAATGGTAAATTGTCACTACTGTTTCGGTGTAAAGTATTGAATTTCAACAATGTTTCTGAATGTAATTGCCAATATTTCAATTTAGTTAGTACATGAGAACAGTGTAACTGAGCTGTACTTACATGTACACACCTACTGTTAATTCACAGGCATTAGAACAAAACATACCTTGGACTGATTTGATTTGGACGACCTCTTTTTTATGTTGAGCTTTCAGGTCTTATATTTGTACCTTAATGCCTTGTTTTGGTGTACTCAGATTACCTTGTTTCTTTTGGCCAAGGGATACCAATTCACCACGTCTGTAAAAAAATAGTCTCCTCTTGTCGTACCATTTGATTTGTTGTTGTCTTGTGAAAAGCACTAGGTTGTCTGAGCCAGGGCTGAGAAAAGAGACAGGTTTGATATATATGTCCATAGTGTGTAGACTGTGAAAAATGTAGTCAGTTGATGTCAATGGAGTCTGCATTTAGGCCACCGATTATCTTTCCCCTCCCGCAGAGCAATACTGACAATTCTCATTTTGCTTTTTTGTCTCTCTTCAGTCAAGTGTAACATCTATACACTGTACATAATGAAGTTCAAAGCATTTTTTTTTTCTTCTCTCCCAGCGTAAAAAATTATAGCCCTATAGAAGATCCCATTATTTCTTTCCTGGAAGAAGTGTCTCTTATTGACAATGAAGAGATGAAGAGTTTTAGTCATTTAGGAGGCAGGCTTTGTCTGCATGGCCTTTGTGCGCGAGACTGTCGAGCTCTTCTGTGCCTCCTGACGTGGGGGTCTTGTTGCCTCTGTTGGTCCAGTGCCAGTACTATACATTAGCTCTCACTAACTCTTCTCGCTTTATTTACGACGAGACCTGACGTGAACTCGGTGCACCTCGCTTCCACAGCGCCATGCAATTAAGCATGTCTACTGCTGTTATAAAAATGAAACTGGATGGCTGGGGGGGTGGGGTGGGGGGGACACTTTTGGCAAAAAAAAAAAATTGAGAAACGTCCAACCTGAGATAAACCTCCACGTGTAGGCTGCAGTAAATTCACCATTTCTCCATGTTGTTGGCTGTGGTCGACTAGTGAATCTGATTGTTAATGAACTTTCAAACTTATTCCTCAGGTTTCCCCAGGATGTTAATCTACCAGCGCATCTACGGCAGTAGACTTATAGCAGCATTATTCTGCAGCTCTCTTTTTCCCCAAATTATTGTCGATTTGCTTTGGCAAGCGCGAGTCCTCCTGGAGTCCAGCTTAAAACTCATTATAATTAATACAGAACATTAAGTGTAAACTTGGTTTTAAGGGGGATTTGCACGATATGCAAAGCGGGTCACAGTTTGGGTTGAGGTTTGGCTTTCCTGCAACACGCTAAAACTGCAACAGCTGTGTTCCCTGCACTGTGGCAGTTGCGAATAATTCCACCCGCCATTTTTTTTTTTTTTTTTTACCAAAGAAAGTGGTTTAATATTTTGTGCTGTTATGCTTTTGGAGGCATTAGGTAGGGAAGAAAAAGGATCTCAGTCCCTGAGTAGAGGGACGTTTTCAAAGAATTCCGGATGCCTGAAAGAGATCTTAGTATTATGTGGGGTCCGAAAATCCAGGAAACTCATTAATTCCACGTTGAACTGGAATTCTTGGAGTCACCTACGGGGAGGCCACTGAGTAATTTTCTTCTCCTATGGCTTTTTTCATTCCCTTTGAGGTCAGGGATGGTTATAAAAAGGTGAGCTACTCTAGTCTGGCTCCCTGTCGGGACGGGAAAGTTAGTCAGTTGGTACCTATTCAGCCTTGTCCTGATGATTAATCGAAATGACTGATCAAACTGCAGTGGTTTGGTGGATTGTTTGACAGACTGGTCAAAGTTTAGTTTGGCTTGTTAAAGCATGTGCACTTTGATTTTGATCACAAACAAAAAAAAAATTGCTTGCATTCTTGTCTGAGTACTAAGCTTACCAACCATTCTCTTCTAATTTTCTCCTCATTCCAATGGCCTTCAATGTCCTCAAACTGGTCTTACTTACAATTGATATATCCGGCACATAAGTGGATAATTACCTAACAAACACATGACGTCCAAACAGCCTTTAAAAAACATTCCTTTAATGCCTTAAAGTCATTAGCAGTGGTCCTGATTCAGGCAACAGCCAGTAAATGGTGTTGAACATAAAACCAAGACTGGTTCCCAGCATGTCCAGTTCAATCTTGATTTTTCAGCTGGGCCCCCCCCACATTGCGAGGGCATCCCTGAGCGGGACGGGATGAATGATGTCACAGGCTTCCGTGCATTCCAGGACCAGGGCTTGAAAAATATTGTTATCGTCCGAAAAACCAAAGCACAGGAAAAGGCTGTCACAGTGTTTGGCACGAACTGAGCCTGCAAGAGTTTTCTGGCTTGCTGTCTTTGCATCTGCACTGGAGGCATAAACCTGCTCTGTGTTTTTCGATCTCGATTTTTCGCGCAGTATTGTACTGCCGTGAAAATCATTTTTTGGCTTAGCTTCTCTAATGTCTCTAAAACTGCTTTTGCTTATGGGTAGGCTAAATGTATGGAGTTTTGTCTTACTTTCCCCATGAGCTGAAGGATTACCTCTCATTCTTAACTTGTCTCAATTCTCCACCAACAAATTGCCTACCCACTATTGTGCAGGTGAATGGGTCTACGCTTTAATCAACTGGCTTTTTCCACAAACAAATACCAGTATAGTTACTCTAGCGCAAATACTTTTTTTTTTTTTTATCAGTATGCTGTTAAGGTTGTTAAGAGAGAGAGAGAAGCTTCATTGATTTATGTCTAAGTGAACATTCTAGTTCCAAAAAAAACCAAACTCTAATTCAGCTTAGCCACCGTGAGTGTCCGTGGGAAACATGGGTTTTTGAAAATAAAACCACAAAACCACACTGCGGGCCAAGGGCTTCCAATTGCCGCCTTCAGGCCACAGGAGATTCCAAGCACGGCTAAAACACTTAAATGTCCAAAGCTCCTCTACTTTCACGCCTCTGCGATCATCTGACTCGCTCTCTGCCGTCTGAACAGTGCAGTTTGGAACAATGAGGGCTTTACGGTTCTACAGCATCTGCCTTTTTTTTGTATTTGTCGGAGTCTAACAAGGGTACTGTAAATTCATTGAGAACTTACTCTTCTGGTGAGAACAGGAGCGTCATGGAACAGAACCCAGGCGCGGGACCAATATGTGTTTGATGTATTTCTCCCCTGTCCAAATACTCAATGGATGCGAGGACCACCACCCCCCAATCTTAACCAAGCCTGTTACTGAACCTGCATTAAGATCCATACAGCATGTTTAAGATGAATTAACACAATCGGTCCTGTTATAGTTCGATCAAATAGAAAAGCACACAGGATAAAGGGATTGCTTGACAGCAACACTGATATCTGAAATGCCTCATATACATTTCTATGTAAAATTATTCCTAGCAGAACCTCCGATATCAACTTGAGGTTGGAGGGCCTTTGCCATGATCGTAAAGCTTTGGAGCACGCTATCATCATGCATCTCCTTTGGTGGGGAGTAACCCTCTGATCCCCAGTTTATAAACTTAATCTCCAAGCTGGTCTCCACAGAGCAGTGGTAAAAGCCTACGCCTAGAGGAAGACGTGTTAAATAAATCTGTTATTCAATGAATTCTATAAGCATGTGTAGGTTGACGTATTAGTGGTGCAAACGTTTCTTGGAAGAGGTTGAGGGAAGAGAATTAAGAGTTGAGAACCCTGTGAGGCCCACATTATCCTTCTCCCAAAAGTTCTGGCACTTTCCCACCCCCTCCCCTATGATCCTCTGTTCTGGGGCAACATCTCTCTCTCTCTCTCCTTCCTGGAAATTCATTGTCAAGGAGAAATGAAGGGGAAAAGAGGAAAACATGGGGGGGGGGTAGAATTATGCTATTAATTGGTCATGCTACAGATTTACGTTGAAAGGCTTGAAAGTACGAAAAATTTTGTCTAGGTTATGTTTATGTGGTCCTCTCGAGTTTCTCTTTGCCTTGCATAGCCAAAGTCACCCTGAATTGTTTGGTGCAGTGTTTAGCATGGCTTCTTTGTCATTAGCCAGTTTTACACTTGTTTAACACGGCTAAATTCTGACCTTGATCAGAATGTGTAGTTCAGAAGAAGCTGTACGACGTATTAGGTTGAGACTCCACACATTAAACACTCCTGTCTGCACAATGCGTGCATTGATATTTTTTTTTTTATAGTTTCGTTTTTCTGCCCTGCATTGCTCCCACTTACCTCTGCATTTTGTGTTACTTCATTGCCCAGTGATTCAGACTGTCCCTGGGAAAGGTGAGATCGTTTGATGCTCTGTATTAATGACTGCGCATCTGTACAGCAGCTCACATTTCTACCACTCCCTCAAAGTTTCTCTCTCTTTCTCATTCTCCCTCCCTTGCTCTCTTAAGGAACTCGAGCTCACCGTTACTAACATACATTTTTAAAAACTTTCTTATGGAGCTAATTTTAGCTGCACTTTTGGTGGGTTTTGCGCGTAGTAGCATCCAGTTGCTCACACACCTACACCCGCACATACAAATACTGTAACGTCGCCAAAAACAAAAGGGGAGAAAAAAAAAAAATCAAAACAGAAGACGTGGCTTTGATGACATGAGAAATGACTTGAGGAAAGTGGAGAAATTTTTATTATGTGAGAAACCCAGACACCAGTAATGCTGCTTAAGCTGAAGGCATACTTAAGGAATGTCTTTCTCCTTCTCTCTCTCTCTCTGTGTGTGTGTGTGTGTGTGTGTGTGTGGGTGCGTGCTACCATTGTTGTAGGGATGTTGTACCTGGAGTGATGTACACCTACCACGTGCTGACAGTGTCCAGTGAGGCTCAGAGTGAAGCCTCCCCACCCCTCAGTCACCAGCTGGGAATGCCCTACTGCGGAGACGGACGTATCCAAAAGTAAGCGGCCCCGCTTCGGTTCTCTGAAGAGGTCTCCTCAGCTATCCTTCCTGGCCTCCGTTCTCCAGTCGTCTAGCCTCTGTGGAAGTGGTCCTGTTAAAAGAGATGTAGCGAGAGGAGGACAGAGATTTTGGGACAGGGTTAGAGAAAGCTCCTCTTGCAGGGCACGTCCGATGATCCAGATCAGGGGAATGCTATGCTCTCTCTGAAGAAATGACAGTAAATGTAGGATTTTGATGCAGCTCTAGACATGCTTGATTCATTTAATTTAAGTTCATGGGAAGTGAATGGACAGCTCAATCAGGAGTACATTAAGGAAGGAGGTGTGGTACTACAGAAGGGGTAGTTGCCTCTCCCTGCACAGGCATAGCCTACAATTCACATCTTGACTTGTGGGAGGAGAACTGGTTTATCCTGGCTACTTTATGACTTCAAATACAGCGTTAAGTGCAATCAAAGGCAAATAAGTTGTTCAGTTCTTAAACTCATGGTTAATTGATTCATGTAGATTAACTCAAATAATGAAAATCCTAACCAAATTAGCATATATTCTGTTTTTCAGATACCTGGGAGAAGAGTGTGATGACATGAACTCTGCCAACGGTGATGGATGCTCTAGTCAGTGTAAAAAGGAGCCTCTGTTCAACTGTGTCGGTATGTTTCAGAGATTCCAAACATTAGTTTCCTCAACTGGTTTGATCCGACAGTACGCTTAGCAAAATTAATTAGTAATCGTTGCAAAAATTCATTTTTGACCTTCACCTTGGTAATGCCTTTATATTAAACATGACAGGGCCTTTCACGTCGGAATCCAGTTGTAGCAGCTTCAGCTGGTTGTATAACAATGAGTTTCTTGCTTCGTCTGAACCAGTTCAGTTGCTGTGTGGTCTTTGTGATAATCGCTTGTTCGATTGCCCCAATTTCCCAGCCTCTACGCTGGCCTCCGTTTCTCCTGTGTGGGCATTCCTGTTAGCATATCCTTTCTTAGTCGACTGCTCACAGTGCCTGTCAGTTTGTCAAAGCCTAACAAAGTTATAAAGCTATAAAGCAAGGGTGAGTTCGTTGATTGAAATGCTAACTATGGCTGTAGCGGTATCCGAGGCTGTCAAAAAAAAAAAACCCGAGCCTGAATAGTGAGACCGTAATTGCCATATTTCACGCAACTCACAAAAGAAATTGCTTTCGGTTTGTAATTCTCAAGATCTGACAGTCCGGTTAAAAGAGAGTAGAAAAAAAATCCATTTGAGCTTCTTTTCGCTAGCTTTTGTTCCTCATTTTTCTTTTAACGTGTGAATAAGTAGCTGGAGTGGGGTGAAGAAATAAAGGGGAAAAAACGATCGCGAGAACAATCTAGCCGTACTTTGAACTGCATTCTAAAGTGTACATTCAGCTCGCGCTAAAGGCTTGTCCCTGGTTGACCAGAACACCTGTGGTAGGCTAAGCTTTGGGGTTGTGTGGCTGTTTGCAACATCAGAAGTCCGACGGCGGTTAATTAGCACCACTTTCACGGAGTAGACAAGAACGCTGCTTGTCACTGAGTTCAATGAGTTCGTTTTCTATAGGCTTAAATGAGAGAGCGGCGAAATTCAATAAACTCGCCTTTTCTTTCCGCGGAAAGAACCGCATCAGCGTTTTGCTAAGCGCTGCGTCCCTCCTCTTCCCATATCCATCCATTTCTGGCTGAAGTTTGAATAGCAAAGATGCAGTGCTATAATTACCTGCATTTATCTGTGCACGAAAATGCAGACTGAACTTCTTCTTGTATGTGTGAACTCACATACTGAAAATATTGAAAACAAATTCAGTATTGCATTGTAAGAGATACGTGTGATCAGGAACTGTGTTATGATTTTTTTTCTTTTCTTTTAAAATCACCTTTCATACAGCTTTGTCTCTAACATTGCCTTAGTCATTTATTAATTTTATTTGTTTAATCACATTTAGAAACAATTGGAAGTCTATGATGTTTATGGTTATTATCTTACAGTTGTACTTTTGTCATGTGGCATCCTTTCATTGTAAATACATAGGAATACTGACAACTCCTGCAGCTGGCTGGTCTCTAAGGAAGTCTTTAGTTGCTGTTTTCCAGTGAACCTGTGACTTTTCACGTGTTCACGTGCCTGTCCTGCTCAAATGTCCAGTCATGCTGAGTTACAGGGTGGCTGATGCCTCCCGATTGGTGGAAAATCAAGGAAGAAAGTTCCTTGTGACATAATGTCATGGCAGCCGTGTCCCAAGGCTTTCTATCTGTTTATGTCTCTCTTTTTTGTGTGCTTCTACACACTTTAATTACATCAGCAGTTTCTATCTAGATTGAGAAATTTAGTCTGACCAGAGCATACAAAAAAAAAAAACACTTATACACCTACAGGTGTTAAGGTAATGTGCCTTGGCAAAAAGGAAGACATATAATGTGAAGTGGTCCTGAATTTAAAGATCATTTCACAAAATTGAATTCAGATGTCATTCAGACTTTTGTAATTCCACCACACATCCATTTGCAGTTGTTTTTTTTTCAGCCTAGTAAAATGTCACAACAAAACAAAAGGCTCTCACTCTTTCCCTCTTATCTCGGCACAGTGGGTTTTTCTCCCCCGCTCACCCCCCCCCCCCCAATGCATGTTTGTATTGAAAGAACACCAAGACAAATTTACAAGTACAGCAAAAAATATTTTGAGTAACATTAGTTGCTCTCCGCTATTTTCCAGCGCTCTCTCGACTCACGCACCCGGCGTTAATAAAACAAGCCTTTTTTTTTTTTTTCGGAGCAGGAAGACAGGGGACAAGGGTCCTGCCCCGGGGGTTTCTCCAGCCTTTCACACTTTTTCTCTTCCGCTGGGTGATATATATGAGGCCCCAGTGGGCTAGGAGGATGCCACTTGTTTTCGCAAAAGCTTAGTCGGCCACATTGTCTCAGTCCCGTTTGAGGGCAGGGAAAGGAGGGGCGGGTGGGAAGAGTGTAGAGATTGATAAGTGGATATCCTGTACGTGTGTTTCCTGTACGCTCCCAACCTCCCTTCTCCGGAGTTCACTGGTACCTTGTCACGGATGACCAGCATCAACTTGAGCAGGTGATGGAACTGTAGCCGGTCGAAAACAGGGCGCTAAAGTTTCCCCCCGAAGGGACGGCAGGGTGTCCGCGCAGATGTCCCGTGCTAAAAAACACCTCAAGGTCCAGTCGACATCGGTATGGAGAGCAGCGGTATTTCAAAAACAACAACAACGAAAAAAAAAAAATATAATAATGAAGCGCAAACTTGCACATTTTTAAAATTCCCAAACAATGCTGAAAGGTTTATGGTAACAGAAATTTTTGACCGCAGTGTAATATGACCAGAGACAGAAGAGAGATCACGTTAGATACTGAGTAGTAAGAGTTCTCTTAAGACTCTGCAGTCCAGCAGAATTCTGTTCCAGTTGGAGAATTACCCCTCTCTTCAGTAAGGATGAAGATGTCCAAACATTAAATTTATTCTAATCACAACCACTGACGTGCCAAAGATACTGGTTTACATCTATGAAGAGAGATGCATACAGTGTGGCTACACTTTTGTTTGACTACCAAGCAAAGAGAACAGAAAAATGAACAAGCTCAGAGAACACCAACATAGTCAAAGAACAGAATAATCTGTAATGAAAAACAGGACTTTGAAGAGCTCCTCCTGTCAGATGTTCATCTGATAAACTGTGAGCATGCAAGTGTTCCAAGAGTGCTTCTGCCTCACTGGTTCTCTCTCTCTCTCTCTCTCTCTCTCTCTCTCTCGGTCTGCCCATCCTGAAGATGAGCCAAGTTTGTGCTACTTTTACGATGGCGATGGCATGTGTGAGGATTTCGAGCGTGAGACAAGCGTGAGGGACTGTGGCCTTTACACACCCAATGGTTTCCTGGACCAGTGGCCTACAGGAGTGGAGGTGTCTAATGAGGAGAGATTACATTGCCCGGCCGAGGTGGCTGTTGGCTATCCAGCAGTGACAAAGGTGAGGTTTTTGAATTTCTGTGATTGGATAAACACCTGTGCCCCTGACTCAAAAAGTCTGCCACGGTGCCCTTTCTTAACCTGATACCTTGGCTGAAACCAGCTGTTAGCAATGCAAACGAAAAAAAGGAGAAGACAAATGAACAGATTAGATAAAAAAAGGATTTATTCGTTAGTTACACGCTGCTGCAAAAGAAAAACGTGTCACGCTTTTTGGGCAAAATGCCTAAAGGCTCATTGTTATCATCATATTAATGTAATGGCGGTTTGATCGGATTAGGCCCTCAGACACGTCCACACAAACTCACACACACACACACACACACACTTGCACACACACACACACACACACACACACACTCACACTCACACTCATACACACACACACACACACACACTCGCACGCACACACATGCACACACATACGCACAATGATCTGTCCTTTTCATCCCACCTGTTGTTAAAAATCAAGGACATGACTTAATCTGAACAATGCATGCACAACCACACAGAAACTCACAGACCAGACGCACCCACACACACACACATACACATGCACACACACTCAAATGCCCCTTCAGTATAATACTGAACGTATGAATAAATCTGTACAAGATTCCTTTACAGAGACTCATAAAAATAATATAAAAAAAAAAAAAACTCACACTCACACATGGAAGTTGTAAAGCACTGACTGCTTCCAAAGGAACCCTTAAAAAACCGTATTGTTTCGCCCCGTGGATATTTCGGCATGATACATTTATTAATTCTGGAGTTTTCTTGGCCACTCTCCTCCTCTCTCCTCTCACAGCTTTAGCAGTGAAAGTCTCTTGTGCACACAGTTATACACGCTGCTAAATTAATCATGTCAGAGAACTGTTCCCAGCAAGTGGAGGATTTAGAGTGGTGAGAAACGGCAAAATGTCACTGTTCTTTTAATCCTGTTTTTTTTTTAGAGAGAAATATCAGTATATGAGCTCAAAACAAAGAATGCTTAAAACAAAACACGTTATATCATTTACGACATTCTTTGCTGATTGTTTACACAGATACATTTTTAATACATTGCTCTTTTTCTTCAAATCTATGTACTTTTTTTTGCCCTTTTTCCCAAAAAGTTATCAGGCAAAACAAGCCTAAACGTTGAAACAAAGTTATGGCAGAGCGGTAGATAATGGTTTTAAAGGCGGTTGAGTATTTTTTGAGAAAACGAGACATCACGAAGAACAACTTAAATCACAATCATTCAGATCATTTTTCAACTGCAGATTGCAAAGTAAACGCGCGTGTAACAACATCTCGAACAAACGATTTCCAGATCCGCGCGTGTAATTTGTATTCACTTGCAGCGAAATAACCATCTGCGAAAGTTCGTTTAATTGTAACGGCCACCTCACCCTGAATAACGTAACAAAAAAAAAAAAACCTAAATCAAATGTCATTACAGAACTTAACCTTTTAATCACAGGCGATTATTGCTGATGACGTGTCGGCTGGTGGTATTTTGTTCAGAGACAAAGCTACATGCTGTAATGTAACTCTCTCAGGGTCATCACTAGTGAAGCCCCTGAAACCTTGGTCACATTTCCATCTGCAAAATCAACCACAAAAAAGAACCACATGAAACTACTGTTGCCGATTGCTTGTATAGACTTTGCATTCTCTATGAAATCCTCTCAAAAAATGTTTTCGCCATCCTTATTTTACTTGTTTTGTTTTGATGGGCACCAGTGCAGACTAAATTAAACAAATACCACTACTCCTACTCCTACTCCTACTAACAGTAATAATAAAAATGAATTTTCCCATCATCTAATTTAGAGTAGCCAGCGCTACAGATGAGGAAACACAACAGAATACTCCTCAAAAAATGAGTTATTATTTCCAGACACCAGATTTGCAACCGAGGGGCCACTTTCTTTTTAAAAGGGCGCTGCGATTGTAGAACCTCACTGTCGCAAAAATAAAGTTGCAATGCAGACTCCGTCGACGTGCGCCCTGAGCAGTGCAGTAAGCGATGTGATGGGAGGTGAGCAAGGTTACTATGGCATGAAGAAAGAGTAAAAAAAAAAAAAAAAGGTAGCGGGAAAGGATGGAGCCGCGGCTTTCAGCGCAGGGAGGTGCAGAACGTGCATGAAGTCAGTGGAGCATCGCTGTCTCTCTCACTCTCCATCTCTGGTCCCCGGGGCATTACATCAGATTTTTTTCTATCCCTGTGGCTAATTTTGTAACGCTTTCATTCAAATTGCATGAGGTGTTAAGAAATGAAAAAGGATGTTATGAATCCCTCTTGCTCCAGTTCCTCCTTTTTTTTTCTTTTTTTTCTCCCTAGTTGTACCATTTGAGAGGAGAAAAAAAAAATCTTAGAGACCCCCTCAGCGGAAGTGCCCAGGTTCACTTTACCCATTCAGCAAGATCCGCTCTGCAAAAAAAAAAAAAAAATCTCGTTCTTCTGCTCTAACTTTGCTGTAGAACCTGTGGGTTATGTAACATGATGTAAGTTGTATTTGAATACTCTAGCCAGTCACCAGTCAACAGCAGGCATGGTACTGATTTCAGACAACCCCCCCCCCCCCCCCCAACACACACACACACACACACACCAAAAAAAAAAACATACACACGTGAATCAGTGACAATGAATAAGTTACTTTATGATGTGGAGTCTTTTGGTGAGGCAAACGTCAGTACAGTGTACACTACAGTAGAGTGTATATTATTGTAGTCATGTGACCTCACATTCTAACCATGGAGGGCTAAGCAGGTAAACATGAGTAGGTGTTTATCAGTTAGAGTGATCTCATATGTGGCTGTGCAATGTTGCGATAAAATCAAAAGGTACTGTGATCTGAATGTGGTTTTTTAATATGGTTCAAGTACAGCATTACAGCAGAACATGACTAACGTACCCTGTTTTTTTTTTCTTTCTTTTTTTTTTTTTTTACTTCAGTAATCCTTCAGTTTAGTTTCTCCTTTGGAATTTACCCAGTATGTCATTGTTTTCGGCGGTGAGACACGATGAGCGCGACCCGCAGGGGCAAATTTTGCGTGTGAGGGAAGGAATAGGGGGTCGATATTTAAGTCCAGACAGTCGATTGCAAACAAGGCTTTTGCTGACTGTGCAGAATTCCTCCAGCAAGCTGCCCCCCCCCCAACCCCCCGCCCCCCACCGTCCAAAAAATACCGGAGAGATTAATTGTTCTGAGGCAAGAGGTCAGACTGCTCCTGTATGGTTCTCTCCCCCTCAGTACTGTTACACTCTGCACATAATTACCAGAGTGGAGCGTTTACAGCACGTACAGCTCTCCAGTGTCACCTAACGATGCAGTTCCGTCACCCAGATGCTAGTTCACGGAGTTCATAGCGAGGATTTCATATGATTTAAGACTGTGTGAAATTCTTTGAGGTACGTGAATGGAACCGAGACGTAACGGATGTGAACAGAGGTGGAACTTCATACTGGAACGTCCTCTCAGCCTACAGGGTGTCACTTACACTCTGTCTCTGTTCATTTTTAAGGGTTAGATGTTCTTCCAGTGTTGAATCGGGCCTCGTTACTGAATTAGAATAAATGCATCGTGTCACGAGTGGTTAAAAAAAAAAAAAAAAAAAGGCTGTGATTATTTTAGCATAAGAAAGTCATTGTATGTGCAATATCAAATTATGTCATATTTCCAGTGGTCTGGAATTTGTCGTGGTTCTAACATGATGATGAATGTGTATACACGTGTGTCTGCGTGTCTTTGTTTACACAGTCCTGTCAGTCCAAGGTGTTTGATCTTTCCAATGGCGTCTCACAGTACGCCTGGTTTCCTTGTGAAGAGGCCCAGCAGGACACATGGAACACACAGTACTGGCTGAAGGTAAAAGAAAAAGATGACCGCCACAGATGCTCCAGTTACGTTTTCATTTAAAACGACAGAGCTGTTTTATTTACTGCTTATGTTCGGGTCGTTAATACATACAAAATGTGACTGAGGTATGGTTAAAGGGGCCAAGTTATTCTTTTTTTTTTTTTTTTTTTGTTTTTTTACCTTAAAACAACTCTGTCAGTGGGGAATTATGAAATGGCGCTGGCTGTCACGGTGGAGCTTTATGATACATTAGCATCATTATGGATAGCCAATCTTGGCCTCATGTGTTCCCATTATTTCCAACTATAAGGATGCTACTGTAAGCATACTGAGACGCTGAACAGCCAATGGAAAACCTCAAATAGAGTTGCTTTAAGGTTACAAGCTAGTTAAAATACATACAGATAAAAATGAACGAACATGTCCTTGGCGCACGTCTAAAAACAGAATAACTTTTTTTTTGGCCTTAAACAGACTCCAACAGTTCTGTGTGATATTTCATTTGCTTTTAGGCATATTACTCTCACCCAATGGTGGCTGCAGCAGTTATAATCCACCTCGCTGCAGATGGAACAGGCTACACGGACCAGACGCAGTGCAATATCACTGTTGAACTAGTGGACACTAAAGAGCAAACACACAATCTAGGTTTGTGTCTCATATGAATTTCATCATTAAGAGATGAATGATTTCCTACAAACAGACGTTATATAAGTCAAACACATCAGACTAGTTAGTACCTTTGCTGATTGAGAATCCATAGCTGTAAAATTCAAGAACATTTATCTGTGATGTATATATTCATCAGATCGAAGCAAGTATTAATAAAATACGTATTAAAAATATAAAGTACAATGGAAACCGCTTGTAGCGATCACATCTCATTGAAACCAATTTTTTTTTTCTTTTTCTTTATTTCCCATGCAGATTACCATCTAATTGACATTTGTATACTTGTTACATGAATATAAAGTAATGAAACTTACAGCATCGCTGTTTACAGAATTTTATGGACTCTTTCACAATACAGGAGGCCTACAGGCTGTTTCAAACGCTTTTCAAACGACAGTACTGTACAAATTAAATTACTGAACTGCGTATAATTCAAATACACTATAATACAGTACAGTGCCGCATATAAAATATAGCTTATTGTAGTTCAAATTATAATTAGGCGTGGCCTAAAACGGAAAAGTATTGTGCGGTTTACAAAATACAGTAACGTCAGTGGTGCAAATACAGGCTAAGCCACAGCTTGGCCGGGGTTCCAGTGCGTTTCTCAATTGAATTGGACTGGTAGCAGGGTTTGAAATCAAACTTATTCGTAAAATATTCTGAAGAACACCAAGTTTCGCTGCTGCATCTCATTGGCTCGTTTTTGGCAGTTTGTCATAAGCTTCGATGAGTCTACGTTTGTCACTGTGAGAAAATGACTTTCTTTTTGCCGTCATGATTTCTGTGCACGCAGCATTAGCCTCAAGTGGCTAGCGGGAAGCAGACAGGTTGCCGCGAGACAAAGTAGGCCTTTCAAAGTAAAGTTAAAAAAAAAGATTACCGTAGTTTTAATTTTTATCCATATGTTGTCGTGTATAAAAAGACCCCAAATGAGCACAGTAAGCGGACTACTTGATTACTATAAGTGAATTATACAACACTGTACTTGTATAGGAATGATTCTCTCCCAAGCTTTTTGATCCATATAAGTGATTGATCACTATAACCATGACCACTATAAGCCATTTCCACTGTATTTTATATATTTGATGAGCCATGTAAGGTCTGGTTAAGGTATATGCAGATGTATCATACATTTAATTTGACTGTGTATCTTTTTATTTTGTGTTTATTTTAGATTTGACCGTTATGCGTCAAAGTTGTCAGTGTGTTTTTATTATTATTTTTTTCTTGGTCTCACGTTTTTACATCTCTTTTTGGGCATCGAATATGTTTAGGTGACTGGCGCTTGAGTTGCCGTAGCAACCCCCTGGTGATTCCAGTGACTCATGACCTCAGCGTGGCGTTTTATCGAACCAAGGCCATTGTCGTGCGCTTCACCTCACCCCTGGTGGCCATTTCAGGCGTAGGCTTACGCTCCTTCCAGTACTTTGACCCCATCACCATTAGCGGATGTCAGAGCAATGAGATCTACAA
The DNA here is from genome assembly GCF_902362185.1 of Chanos chanos. NCBI lineage: Eukaryota > Metazoa > Chordata > Actinopteri > Gonorynchiformes > Chanidae > Chanos > Chanos chanos. Next base: position 5,815,531 of record NC_044508.1, on the reverse strand, counting down.
CCCCATGGGTCAAAGGTCAGACCCCTCCCCCCAAACCCATAGGAGACTATATTGACTGTATCACCTCATTTATAGCTTGTGTGTGCAATGCATCATGAAGGTGTCATAAGGTTTTACAAAACTCATCTTTAGTTACTGAATAGAGTAAATCAACTGAATAAATAGATTTAATTGAAAGGTAATTAGATATACTTTAGAATGGGTAATAGCGTATTACTGTTTTGTGACTGATGCATAACTTTGAATCACGTTATCTTGTAGATGTTCGTGCTTGGTATTACTGTATTTTTAAGTACAGCTCAATGTTCGTATGCCTAAATGTAACTGTGGATGGAATGGAATAGAATAGAACAGAATAGAATAGAATAGAATAGAATACAATAGAATACATTGTCCTCTTAGAATTATTAGCTGTCATAAATGATGGAGGACACAGGGCACGGCTGTATGGAACAATACCATCTCACAAACATTGGTGCAAAGAAGACATTTCACACACACACAGAAGGAAATGCACCACAAACAGTGTCCCGAATCCCAGACATATCTTTACTTCCTGCATCACAACTTGAAAAACAGTTGTTTGCATATTCACTGCATTACTAACACATATTTGCCCTTATTAAGAAAAGATCATACGTGTTATTACCGGTTGAGACCTACTCTCCTTATGTAACTCAAATGCATGCTGGGATTTTCCTGCACTCTTTGCCTATGCCCCCAGATCAGGCCCCTCAGGTTTTAGAGAGTTATCTGCGAGCCAAGCCCAATGCTACTCTACTGCCAAGCAGCAGAACACCCAAACCCCTGTTCTCTGAGGTCGTTAACTCCATGGCTATCAACCTAATCCAGTTTTACGCTCTGTGTGCAAAGCTAGTTTCTCAATGTCCTTTTTTTTTTTTTCCTGAAGTAGAAGAAGAAGAAGAAGAAGAAGAAGAAGGGTAGGACAGCTTTAGTCAGCAGTGGTTCACATCCAACTCGGACAGAAAGAAGTTTTCTTCACGTCTGCCCTCAGACCAGATTGAATTTCTTGAAATTGCTTCAGCAGTTTAGCTCACTCGGAATGATGTCAGCCCTGTGGTTTAAATTAAAGTTAATTCTGGAAGATCTAGACGTTGCATCCCCCCCCCCCCCCTTCCTCCCACCTCTGAAAAAAAAAACAAAACAAAAAACGGATGACTCTGAAACTATGACGATCTTACTTGCAATGATTGTGGTTAAACATGGCAAGAGATAGATATGATGATTTTGATTTTGATCCTCTCGAACGCTCTTATGAAGAATGGGACGTGAGGGCATTTTGGGGAAACGCTGATGAATATCAGTTGAATATTCGACGGGTTGACACTGACGTGGTCTAACCGCACGCTAACGTTATTGCTTTTGGTATTTTCTCAGCTGCGTCCATTACTCTTGTGATGCCATCGACTGTCAGGAACCGTTAGTTCAGAACGCGGAAATGAAATGCAGCAGCCCGGGCTACTTTAACGGAGTGCGATGCACCATCACCTGTAACCGTGGATACACGCTCAAGATCCATAGAGATGATGACATCATCAAGACACAGGTAATGGTTTACTTTTATTTGAAAGGGTTGATGAAGGAATGCATTGTGCTTGTAAGTGTGTTTACTCTTGTTGGGTTTTTTTTTTTCTCAGTGTTGCAGTGTACACTTCATTTTTGTTCTGTTGTTTGGAAGAATCTTTGATTGACAGCAATGTACACACCACAAGCGCCCCACCTCGCAACCCCCTCACCCTCAAAACACAGACACCCAAACATCCACCCACTCACTCTCCCTTCACCACAGGCACACACACGCACATACACATGCACACACGCACTCACACACACGCACACACACACATGCACACACACATACACATGCACACAGCAGCTCCTGATTCATCCACTTATCTCATCCTTGAGAGAAAGGGGCATACACACACACACACACACACACACCCACACATGCACAGACACCCACACACACAAACACACACACACAAACACACATAAACGCTCCCACCTACGCAACGATAACCATCTACTCACGCATACAAACCACTTATGGAGAATTCAGCAGTAAAGTTTTACAACACTCGCAGGCTCTTCTAACTGAGCGGCCGCAGGGGAAGCGAATGCTGATGCTAACTGGCACCGAGGTACACAGGGCTGAGGTACTACTTTATTTGTGGTTTTATGTCACTCTTCCGAAACCACTTTGTTTGAGGAGCCTGGAAGCTTCCATGTGGCTTGAATAAAACTAAGGTTCTGTTTCAAGACGGATGGGGGGTGATGGGGGGGGGGGGGATAGAGAAGAAATGATTAAGTTTGCCAAACCTAGTGAAAATAATAATCTTTTTTTTTTTTTCATCATACACACATATCTCTGTCACTACACTTGAGGTTGCACATATTCCTTGCTCATTATTGTTGACCAAATGTTGACAAGTTGACAAAAATTGAGCTGGTATTGAGTGGCCAAGTGTGTAAGTACTTGTTTTTTTTGAAATTCTTGCATGGTGACTTCTTACTCTCTTTCCTCATACTCTATGCTTCGTGCTCACTCTCTGTGCAAGTCAACATATACTCCGCTTTAGTGATCATTTGCCTGATGACAGATTTTCTTTGAAAAAAAAAACAAAACAAAAAAAAACACCTGTTTTAGTGTTTTATATGCTAACAGAGGGAAACAAAACTAGGAATGTAAATGAAATGAGAATGAAAGCAAAGCTGAGTGCTTCACTATGACCTTTCAGGAACAAAGAGGCTCTCCTAAGGTTTTCTTAACAGTTGAACAGTTTTCTCAAAATTCTTTGAGCTGCACAACAGCCATCAAAAAAAAAAAAGACAAGCCAATATAGGGCCAGACTGACAGTGTTTCTTTGTCTGTCTCTGTATGTGTGTGTGTCTGTGCATGTGTGTGTGTGTGTGTGTCTGTGTGTGCATGCGTGCGTATGTGTGTGCACGTATGCGTGTGTGTGTGTGTGCCTGTGCATGTGTGTGTGTGTCTGTGCGTGCGTGTGTGTGCGCGCGCGTGTGTTTGTGTGTGTGTGTGTGTCTGTGCGTGTGTGTCTGTGCGTGCGTGTGTGTTTGTGTGTGTGCGTGCGCGTGTGTTTGTGTGTGTGTGTGTGTGTTTGTGTGTGTGTGTGTGTGTGTTTGTGTGTGTGTGTGCGTGTGCGGCAGTGAGCGTGTGTGTCTTGGCACGTCGTCTGTACTCATCGTCCTTGCATTTTAAGGTTCACTGCCATTTTTAACGTGTCAGAAACATGTCTGAGCTAACTCGACTGGGATGCAATCCGTTCAAGTCTATTTGACATGAAAACACGCACCCGCTGACGTCGTCCCAAAGGGCTTCATTTATAGCCTTGCTACGGATCAGTGGCGCTCTCCAGATCTCCCAGTCTGATCTCTGCGTCTTTAAGGCAGCTCACTGACCCCAGCCTGACCAGTGAACACTGCTTTTCAGCCCAATCCACAATCCCAACTGATTTGGACTAGGAAAAAGGTCAACTCGACCGGAAACATGACGGCAATTAAAAGCGCATGCAGACTGTAAGCCCGGGTTTCAAAGAACCTTCCATGGGAGTCAATCAAAATACCTTGGCTGAAGCCGCCATTGCCCAAGTGAATGAAAAAGAAAAAAAAAAAAAAATTCAAATAAAAATTGTTTTACCTCGAGATCAGATCAACTCATATGATTATAAATGGATTGTGGCACTGTTTTTTTTAGTGCAATAAGAATGAGATAAATGTTCAAAGTATAGCAGTCCAGTGAGAGTTTTACTGGACTAGCCCTTAAGTAGTCTTCATGCCCTATTGATTGAATGGCAAATTTCTGTTATCAGCACTGCTTGGGGAAAAAGAAACAGTTCTCCTCGAATCCGTTATCATATCACTTTTCCATAGCCCTTTGCTTTATGATATTTGTTCCGATTTACGCGCAAAACAAAGCGCAGCGTTCCGCTTTTGCGTCCAACACCTGTTGTTTGGGTGATGTTTTTCCTGTGCTAGGCAGTGCACAAGAAAAAGAAAAAAGAAAAACAAAACAAAACAAAACAAAGCGAAACAAAACAAAACAAAACAAAATTTTTACTGTGCAATTTCGCAACCCGAGCCTGCGTGCGCTATATCCTGATGTTGCTCTCAGCTTTGCCAGCAACCACCATTTTTCGCTGAGAAGCTTGGAATAGTCTCAGAAGTTATTGCGTATTTGGAAGGGACTCGGCGTACGTTTTTTTTTTTTTTTCTCTCTGTTTTTTCGGGGAGGGTTTGGCTTATATAACTTTTTGCGCACTTTGGGACTTGTGCTGGTGGGCTTCTGAGGGGGCTTTTGTAAGGAAATGTCTGGTGGTGTGGTTATGTAAGGTGAGAAGGAGAACTATTAAGAGGCGGTCTCCACTCTCCACTGTCTGTTCTACTTCATTGACGTATGCAGCCTTCGGGGTTTGAATATAACAGTGTACAGTGCTTGCTTCGGCCTGCGGTGTATCCATAAAACACTGATGCTGTGCCAAATTTCAATGTACGCTGTGCAGTATCCTAACTTCAAACATCGTGTACCATATGCTTCAGAGCTTCATCATGTTTTGTTTTTTTTTAGCGTTATTTTTTTGTTGTTGTTGTTTTTTGGGGGGTTCGTTCATTGCGTAAATTAATTCCAGAAGAGATTTCTGACCATTTGGAATTCACTGATGTGGCATTTGTTAAAGCATTTGAATTAATGAAGTTTTTTGATTAGATGGTTCATGGTTGGAGGCTGTTTGGAACTTTGGAGGATGGTGTGTGTGTGTGTGTGTGTGTGGGGGGGGGGGGGGGGGGGGGGGGGGGGTTAGGGGGTGGGGGGGGGGCTGTTATGAAGTGGGAGGAGGCCCAGAAGGTGTGAGGAGATCTACATGGGGATGATGGGCGTAGAAGGAGCTTCTAGAGCATTCTGAGTGGGAATGTGCTGAGCGCAGCAGTCGGGGGAAATGATGGAATCTTATTGGTCTGCTCCGGGGAACGATACTATCTGTTCTTAAAAGCTAAAGCGGAGAGAAATTAGCCATTTCATCATTAATCTGTTACTGGAACTGTGTTAGTGGGTGTGTGTTTGTGTGTGTGTGTGTGTGTGTGGATGGGTGTGTGTGTCTGTATGAAAGCGAGAGAGAGAGAGAGAGAGACAGACAATTCCTCTCCTGTATTGCTGTGGGTGTGTGCCTGTGCGTGCATGTTAGACAGCGTGCATGCCAATTAAGTTGCATTAAAACCTTAAAAACACCTTTTAAAACATTACTAATGGTTATCAAGATCAGATACCATCATTTTTATTAACAGCAAAAAAAAAAAAAAAAAAAAAAAGCAGTTATTTTAGAACTCATTTTCCCTAAGCACCTTATTTGGAGCTGGTCCAGGACAACGATAATGCAACAACAACGTTGTCGTGTCATGTTGGCCGCAGCTTCCTGGCCGCTAGCCCCTTGTTATTGCCAAGGTGTTATTCAAAGCAGAACTTGTCCTGAAATCACCATTAGGCAAACAACATTTCAGCAGGGCAAGAAAGGGGGGGAGGAGGGGGGGGGGTAGAAGTGTGTGAGGGGGGCATAGGGTTCGAGGTTTGCTTTTCTCTTTTTCCTTTTTCCTTTTTTTTTTTTTTTTTTTGGTGTGTGTGTGTGTGTGTGTGTGTGTGTGTGTGTGTGTGTGTGTGTGTGTGTCTGTGTGTGAGTTTGGAGGCTACGGGTTTTGGAGGAGGAGGAGGGTGCAAAGCAAAGCAAAGCAAAGCAAAGCAAGTCCAACAGAAGCATCTGTGTTGAATTAGGCACAGTAGTCAGAAGCAGTTAAATATGCGACGGAGGGCGAATCGGCAGCTGTGCGCTTTTAAAAGAAGGAAACTCCTTGCACGCAGACACCCCCCGCCTCCAGCAGCCCCCCCCCCCCTGCTCCCCCCACCTCCCCTCCCCTCTCCTCCCTCCCTCCCTCCCCGACAGGGATGGCAGTTCCCCTTTTCCGAAGCTGACTATTTACACCCTGCTTGTTCCCCTTTCGCTCCCTCCTGCTCTCTCTCTCCCTGTGCAGTGCCTGGAGGACACTGGAGAGAGAGAGAGGGAGAGTCCGCGTAGCTGTTAAGATTTCAGCACCAAAATAAAAAAAAAAAAAAACTGCTGCAAAGCTGAGAATCACTCAGGATTCAGTTTATTGATTATCGCTGTTTATTGACTGGCTGATCGTGTCACTGCAAGGATCCGTGATTTTCATTTATTTATTTTGCCAAAACCAGGTGATGTGGTGCAGCGCTGAATAAGAAAAAGCAACCAGTGAATACGAACAAGAAAAATCTTATGTGTCACCTTGTGCGTCTCAGTTCCCCATTAAATTCTTGTGTATGTGGCATTTGAGGACTGTTTGCTTATCTATGCCCCTGTTCAAACTCAGGGTGTCAGTCTTGGATTCCATGGCTTGGTGACTGAGGGAGGGGATGGGTGATGATGTTTAACACCCCACTCACCCCCACCCCCACCCCCACCCCCTTTCTTGTTATGGGAAAGTTTTTTGCTTGGTCTGCTCAGGCAAAAATATTTAGAGCTGTTGTTTAGTGACGGTTCTAAATTTTGTTTGAATGAAGTTGTATGACAATAAGTGCATATGAATATGAATGGCTGAAAATCACGTAGAAACTGTTTTCCCACGAAAAAGATGTAATTGCACTCGATTTGACCTGAAGACAAAAATGAATGTATACAACATTGAATAAATGGGGAACTGTGGGTGGATATCTCTATAAGTCCATAGTATACATTTTTATAATCATACTAGCATTTGTTTGTTGTTTGCATGTAGCGTACACCTGCTGAATACAAGAACCTTCCACGTCACGTGTAAATTTTTATTTTTCCTAATTATTGTCTATGAAAATTTAAGGTTTCCACATCATAGGGAACGACTCTCAATAAAACAGTGTTTGGCCAAAGAAGTTTGAGGGAGAGCATAAGAAATCACATTTTCGTAACTGTGTGTCTGGATTACATTTCAACAGTTTCCTGCTGTTATGTTCAAGTTTCTTTCTTTCTTTCTTTCTTTTTTTTTTCCTTTTTTGCCGCTACATTTCCTGTGAGGGTACAGAACATTAGATAAGCACTGGATTCCACAGTCTCACTGCATTCCAAGTTGTTTTAAGTCTGTCGTTTCAAAAAAAAAGGAGAGAGAGAGGGCGAGAGAGAGAGAGAACAAGAAAGAATAAAAAAGGGGTAGAATACCCTCGACTACCCCCTTGGAGTCTTGTTTTGGTCAAAATGTGACACGAAGATTACGCTAAATGTTTTGTTTTGTCACGCAAACAAAGACACTCGTTGCCGCAATAACGTGACGCTGCACCAACAAAAACCATTTGGTTGTGCCAAAACCGGACCAATAAACATCTTTGTCATCATTTTACGACCAACTTTTCATCACTTGTCATAAACAAATTAAGAGATCTAGCAAAAGAAAACATGTTTCAGCTCTCAGTTCATTGAAACAGTCTGGACGCTTAAATATGCCTACTCGTCGCTTCCAAGAATATGGGTATGGTTCGTGTTATACAATCCTTTTTTTTTTTTTTTTTTTTACTTAACGAGTAATAAAACCACAGACAAAAAAACAATGCAGTCTTCCCATAAACCACATATGAAAAACCAGAAAATTTACAATGGCTCAACACTAGCATCATCTTCAACATGCTATCATAGAATCAGTTCGTTAGCATACTTCACATACCTTCTCAAAACATCGAAACATTCACTAATTAATTTCTTTTGATGACGTTAAAAAAGGGCTACTGGGAATGAGTGGTGTGTCAACATTGTATTTCAAAAAAATTGTGATCATAACTCTTGATATGTATTTTTTTTTTTTTTCCTGTGAAAGCCCTTGTAATAGCCTGATTTATGGGACTGAAATATCCATAAATCAATAGCTTGTGAGCTTGTTTGCATTGTACGTTGCTTAATAGTTCAGTAAATGTTACCACAATTCCACCCGTCAAAATCGCTCTTTAAAGTCCTAAAGGGGTTGGTTCAGAGTCTCCGAAATACTGGAATGTTCTAGTCTAGGCAGAGCAGTCGATGTTGGTCGGCATTTTGTCAAAATCCGGTGACATTTCGCAATTAGCGAACAAACGTTATTAGTCTGGGAGTTGTATGTGCTTCTGGACTGTTAGGGAAAACAATGACAGTACTTCGTGAGAGACGTCTCCTTACCATCGAGAGAAGAGGAGAGAAGAGAAGAGAAGAGAAGAGAAGAAGAGTAGACTTGCAAAGGGTTTTGCACATTGTACCCTGTAAATTGCAGTTTCAACCTCTTTTTGAGGTTTTCTAGCTCTGACAGTTTAAAGAGGTTTCTTCACTTCTCTGGCTCCTTCTCCCTTACAGTCAGACTCCACGGTAACCCTTACCTGTGCTGACGGGAAATGGAACAAACAGGTCACCTGTGAGCCGGTTGACTGCGGTCGCCCGGATAAGTACCACGTGCACCCGGCTGTCTTTGAGTTTCCTGAAGGCACCACCTACGGCAAGAGGTGCACTTTCCAGTGCAAGGAACCGGCTCAGCTCGTGGGTAGGTAAAGGCAGAAGGTCAACGGTCTCAAAGATTAGCTTTGAAAATGCCACGGTTGCTTCAGGTTTAAGGGAGGGGGGGGGGGGGGGGGGGGGGGGTTACTCTGTCCAACCACAAACCCAAATAAGACTTTCATCCTGTCATTTAAAACCACCATGATTACTGATATCTGCTGATGTGGTTTACCTTACTCTTGAGTTTATAGGAAGGCTGTCTAATGAACAGTGCTGTAGGTTCTCATGTTCTTCAGCTATTCTCTTGAGCAGAGAGTGCCCAGTCCCTTGAAACAGGCAGTGAACCCTCTAGGCATAGCCGTCTGCACTCTAAAGTGTTTCTGCGCTCTGATTCCGTTCTGTGTTGGTTCTACGGCTTACCACAGGCACGAATAATGTGTTGACGTGCATGGAGGACGGAATGTGGTCCTTCCCGGAGGCCCTGTGCGAGCTGCGCTGTCCAGCACCTCCCCCTGTCCCGAACGCGGTGCTGCAGACCAAACGCTGCAACACCACGGGTCTCAAAGTGGGCTCTTTCTGCAAATACAAATGCAAGCCCGGCTACCACGTCGCCAATGCCGACAAACTCAAAAGGTGAAAGCGTAAGAAATGCGAAAATAAAAAGCAAGAAAACGATAAAATAATTTTTTTTTTTTTTTTTTTGAAAGGAGGTACAAACATAAGTGCAGAAAAGCTTCACAAGTCTTACTCTAAATATAGTGATATCATCATTTGCCTGAATAACACACGTTACAACTTGTTTATGATTCAAACAGCTTTTTATGCTTTCTTTAGGAGAGCATTTAAACGACAGTGCACCGAGGACGGCAGTTGGCAGCCCGGGTCATGTGAACCGGTGACATGTGACCCTCCGCCTCCCATCTTCCACGGAACATATCGCTGCACCAACGGTTTCCAATTCAACAGCGACTGTTGGATCGACTGCGACGGTGACAACCACACGGTGAGACAGCACGGTCGATGCAAGCAGGTCTGTCACTTTCTCTCTTTTTCCTTCTCTCGTTCACTTTTCGGGGCCTCCTTCCATTTCCCTTCTCACGTCCCCCTTGTGCTTCGGTCATCCACTTCGCACGGCTCTGCAACATCAGATTCACCCACATTTAATCTCTCGTCATCACATCCTCCACTTTTTACAGGCTTTATTTCTTATTATACTCAGAATTCATGGTCAACCGTCTGCCTTTACTTGTCTTGACACTCATTAAATATGTGATGGACCTCTGCATGTCACCTGATTGTAATTTAATTGAACATCCAGCGTGTAAGTGAAATGAGATCTCTAGTAGGACTTACTAGGAGTCTCTTGTCATTCTGTATTGTATGTATCAGTATGTATCAAAGTTGGGGTTTTTTTCATCACAGTAATGGACAGAGATGCTTTATCTTACTTCCAGGGTACGAGCACCAACGTGATCCGATGCAGAAAAGACGGAAACTGGACCGGGTCGTTTCGACTTTGCCCTCACATAACTGGACAGTGCGCGCTCCCTGTCAACCTCAATCCAAACATTTACCTCAACTGTAAGAACAAACATAACATTGGTGAGTGGTTAAAACTCAAAAAAAGTACTACTGATTGACTACTGAAAGACCTCAAGCCAACTTAACTACTGAACAACCGCTACCTCAGTTGTTTCAAGGCTCTTCTGTGGTGTGTAGCGTTAAATGTGTAACTGATTGTGTGCAGGAGAGGAGTGTGAACTGACCTGTAAAGAAGGAGGCAGCAGTGTGGTTATCCTTCCCAGAAATTTGACCGTGGAAGCTGTAATGAAGGACCACTGGAGAAACCCTCCAAAAGTCAAGGTGCGGCCAAAAAATATTTAGGATAGCTGTTTTATGCAATTTAAACATTTACCAGCGACCCCATCAGCGAAATTTTATTGTTTCAGAGAGATAACAGTTATTGTTGTGAATGCGTGTTATCATTTTTTTTTTTTTTATTTGACATTTGCAGCGTTTCTTCATTTCAAATGTGTTCACTGTCATAGTTTTGATGCGTTTCAGAAACACGAGGAGATAACAGGGTAAAAACTGACTTGTTGTAACTAACAGGTTGTGGACATTTTCTCGAGTGATACGAAAGCTGTAGTGATGTGTTTGCGTTAACATATCCACAGCTTCATTCTCTCTATCACCCTTACATTTACAAGTTAAGTCATTATTCCAGCCAACGCCCCGTGCAAGCTCAGTTATCAGATGTCTTCACAATGCAACGAGAGCTGTTTTTTATACGTCATTGTGACATACTGTAATTACATTAACACCTGAACCTGAACACGGCTATAAAAGAAAAAGCAGCGCCCTCAGAGCTGCCAGACACAGCATAAATGTCATCTTTTGCTGTCCAGACTGAAAAAAGGATTAATGTTGAGATCGACGGCTAATGACACTAAAAGGAAAATGGTGGGAGAGCACACACTTCTCTCTTCTGTGGAAAAAAAAAAGAAGAAGAAGAAGAAGAAGAAGAAGAACACATCATACTGTTTGTTAGACCGAAAGTGGAAAAGTCTGACTGGACCACACACGTTTGTGCAGCATTTCCCTCTTGCTCTTTCCTCTGTGTTTGGGTGGTTTTGGAGGGGTGGGGGGGGGGGGGGTTGAAGGAGGCGGCGGGGGTGGGGGTGGGGGGGGGCAGCGGCGGCGGCAGGGGAGGGAGGTGGGGGGATTGTTTGAGTAAGGTAGCGTGAGAGGAGAAAAAGTGAAGAATTGCGGTTCTGATCCACGACCCACATCCACCGAGCCTACGCAAACAACCGAGAAACAAAACAAAACAAAACAAAAATCAAGTTTCTCAATAGTTCTCATTCTCAAGATTGTGGTTAGATTAAATTCAAGAAACCTCCTTGGTCAAGATGGTAAGAGGCTTCTCACAAAGACACTCTGGTCTTCCTTTTTTTTTTTTTTTAATCTGAATCACTGTCTGAAACTAATGTGACTTCGGACACAATTTTTTGATGGGCCATTTCATGTAGGTCAGTATAATGATCACTTTTTAATAAATGGTCTCACTGTGCTTTATAACTGTAGGAATGAGAGTTCCCAAGCAGTCAATTGTGCATATGTAGCACCGTACAACCAATTATGATACAGTGTATAAAGTATTTTTGGAGCTCTTATGATACATAATAAGAAGAGTATTCATAGAAAGACTTACAGTCGTGCTCTTGTTCGACATAGACCTTCAGACCAGACATAAACAAATACTTACAGACACTAGACCCAAGTGACACATTTTTTATTTTTTTGTATATGTGTTTATGTGTGCGTGTGTCACACTTGACCTTCTCCGTTTTAAAAATACTTAGTGTTACGGATGTGTAGAGCTTTGGAGAAACTCCTTTGGTTATTTTTCCCCCGCCGAATGAAGTCTGTTCCAAAAACTGTCTGACCGCTGAAGCGGACCGTATGGTGTGGTTAATAACAGACTTCTGAATGAACCCCTGAACGGACGACAATAACTACAACAATGTTCCTCACCGTTCTTCAGGGCTGTTAAGCTCCCCCAGAGAGAACACCTCAACTTTAACTCAATTTCAATAATGTATCTCTCTCTTTTTTTTTTTCTTAAAAAAAAGAAAAGAAAAGAAAAACCTTTAATCAAGCGAGATCTTTCCTAAGCCTACGGGGTATGCCGTTTCGTGGGGGTTTATCGTGGTAGCAGTGAGTTGTTGTTTGTCATCCTACTGACAAAAGAGACCACAGTCACCGCTCCAAGTCTAGCTTTCCAAGAAACAGCTTCATTAAATGAGTCACTGTGGAAAAGATGTTGAGAAACATACCCTCGCACTGACTGACTGACCTCAGTTTCTTCCATATCTTTGATGGGAAGAAATTATATCATTCGATACCAAACAGCATTAAATGGAGGGTCAAGGAGGCCTAGTGAAAGGGCAAAGAAAGGAATATCCATTTGCATGATTTATTATGTCATCCAGTTTATATAGACTAGATTGAATGGTAGTGATTGTTGGCTGACATCACGCCTGAATGTGGTTAGAGGTTGTCTGGCCTCGTGCTGACCCTCTCTCTCATAGTCTCTCAGGATGTTTTTAGAGCTCAAACACTGTTTTATTCCCCTCAAAGAAAAAACAAAAAAGGATTCATAAATACACAAAACTGTTAAAAGATAGAGATTTGAAACCGCGGAAATGGTGGTACAAAAAAAATAAATAAATAAATAAAAAATACAAAATACAAAAAAACTTGCTTTTTGTTAAGAAAACATTAAGAGTGTTTAATCGAAAATCCTAAAATACCACAGCCTTTTCAAAATTATTTTTAAACTTCCGTCATGTGGGACGTTTTGCAGTCATACGGCAAAATGCATCAGAAAACGAGTTCAAACGCTTGTCATCTTTTAATCTCAAACATGAACCGAGTGTTTGTGGACGTCATTTCGATCTGCTAGTCTGATTGTAGTTGCTCACATCTGCTAGTCTGATTTTACTTTGGTAATAAGGAGCTGAACAGATTTAAAGCTACACGCCGCAATTTCGGTGTGGCACGTTGTTTAATAGGCAGAGGAAAGGAACTGGGAAAAAGATTAATTACTCTCAGATTCACGGCCCGAGCTACAGACACAAAGACCCTAGTAACGTGATCGCTTTACAAACACATTAAACAAACATAAAGCTCATTTAAAATTGAAACCTTATTAAAACTCGTAGACAGAATTATTAACGATGAGAAACACGTCTTTCATCTCTGGGTCATTTTAGGATAAAAACAGGTCCGCTGAGTTTATACGGCGTGAATACGTTCGGTTTCAAGAATTAGTGGCTCTGTATCACCATTAAAAGCTCTGAAAAAATAAATTGGGAAAATGTTCCGGATTGTATGTTTAGGCACCCAGCATCCCAAAACTACAAATACGTGGTTTGTGTTACTGTTTGTAGCCGTGTGTGGAATGCATGCCCTGATGGAATCTTATTGTAAACTGTGTTTTAAATCGTGCTGCCCAAACAAAGGGGTCACAATGTGTCAAAGGCTCTTCAGCTCTGAGGTGACTGTGTAGAGACATACTTCAAGTGTTAGATCACTGATCCAGGATCAGATTTATCCTCAGTCTGGAGATGCCTTAGTAGCTAAGTCGGCACCTATATCAGCAACAGTCCTCTAAGAAGCCTTAGGAGTACCGGCTCTGGCGTGTAATTTACTGTTTGTCAAAATACCACCCTACACACACACACACACACACACACACACACACACACGCACATGTGGAGTGACCTGCTCCCTAAAAGAAACCCAGAAGTCAATGGAAACTCCAACTTTTGACGGTACAGTTGGAAAATGTGAAAACCTAAAAATACATATATATTTATATAAATAAATACATAGAAAACAGTCCAGATACAGATAGTATAAAAGTCCGTTTAATACAAGTCAGGTAAAGCTCCAGCAGTGTGGGGCTTTTGGAAGAACTGTAAAAACAAGCACGGGTAACTGGAGCAGAAGGTTTAAATTAACGCTCGTGTAAACAAGCAGCTCTTGGTGTGACACTGAATACTAAGTGTGTGAGTGTGTGCACATGTGTGTGTGTGCGTGCGTGCGTGCGTGTGTGTGTGTGTGTTGGTGTTGGTGTGTGTGTGTGTGTGTGTGTGCCAGGAGCAAATGTCACTTTCTTGGAAATGTTCATACAGAGGATTTCCATTCTGCGTTAGGAGTTCCCTCAGATTCTTTCCCCCACCTTCCTAAGCACCTTCTACCTGGGCTAACCCAAGAGGCAAAGTGCCACAGTACCTCTCTCTCTCTCTCTCTCTCTCTCTCTTTCTCTGTCTCTTTTCAGGGAGAAGGGTTTCTCTCCTGAAGGTTATTGTGCCTCCTTAGCCAGGAAAGTTGTAATTCCCCGCAGTTGGTCGTTAAAACATGTTAAAACTCTACTTACCAGCATCTTTCATAGTCTCTCAATACTTTCAGTTGTTCAGTAGTTTCATAAGCACCAGTGAGATACTTTCACTCTGATGTTTTTAAAGAAGTTTCGGAATGATGTGTTATGACATCATTAGAAGAACACACAAACACATTCCTCACCATTTCAGGACTCAGATGAAAGTCAGATCGTGTTTGGCTATTCGTTGCTACAGATGGTCGTCACATTGCGTGTGTGTGTGTGTGTGTGTGTGTGTGTGTGTGTGTGTGTGAGATTCTGTCACTAGAAACTTTGTAAAGATCTCCAGTGGTGCTGTGGACTGACTGAGGTTTCTCTTACACAGAGTATTATATGCACAATGGGGTTGAAGTGGTACCCAAATCCAGAGACTCTTCATTGCATTAAAGGCTGTGAGGTAAGAACTTACAACTGAAAAAAAAATCTCTTTTTTTCAGGGCTTTTATTCTCATTCTCTTTTATTTAAGTAATTTATCGATTATTATTTTGTTTTTGTAAACCTGGCATGATACATATACTTTTTTTTTAGTATATGTATCTACGGCCTTCCGCTAATTTCACAATTTTTTTTCCTTTTATAATCTCTCAGAGCTCCCATCAATTTCTCATTGGTTAGTCTCTCATGGTTCAAAAACAAGGGGAGGGGAGGGTGATTGCTGACCGCATTCAGATACAAAGTCAAGCCGCCAAACACTTATCTCCCCTTTTTATGGTTTTAAGGTTTTTTTTTTTATTTTTTTAAAGACAGCTGAGGAGAACCAGCTCGGGAATTTCCCCCTCCTGAGCTCGACCTTGAGCAGTCGGTTCCACCGTCTTCTCTGGCCCCTTTGATGTGAGGCTCATAAATAAACACACAGAGGCTGGTGTCGCCCCTTCATGGCGTTATGGACTGACCGGTCTAATCCCGCTCAGCTCTGGACGGACACAATGAAAACTGACAGAGCGGAAATTCATAGCCACCTCTGTTTGCGTTAGCTTGGACGTTCATTTTCTTTTTTTTTTTTTAGAGGAACCTGGAAAGCTCATCTGTTAACCACCACCCCCCACCCCCCCCCCCCCCCCAACCACCACCGCTACCCCCTCTTTCAAAAAAAAAAAAGGAGAAAAGAGAAGAACGTTCTTCTCTACTCTTCCTTTGCGATGATGCGAAGGTCCAGTGTAGAGTTTTGATACAGAGAGGTATGCGGCTAACGTGGGGCTCTGCCAGCTCCAGGTGGAATTACACATAGGATTCTCTTGTATTCTTTTTTCCATTTCAGTCCACGCCACTCAGTCATTCCATCTAATGATGGCTGTTGGCAAAGTCACTGAAAAATCATTAAATGAGTCGTTTTGGTCCCTTTCTGAATAAAGACTAGTCTCTACATTCATTTATATTGATACTTTTTTGGGGGTGCTTGTAGAAGTCTTTAATTGCTACCACTTTTGAAGGAGAAACACCCACAAAGCGTTTTCATGACTCCTAACAGTGCACCTTTGGCATAGGAACCAGAAAAGAAAAGAAAAGAGAAAAAAAACCAAAACCCACCAGCCTGTTTTCTAGCTGACCCAGTTTTTGTGGAGGTGTGTAATTAGTGGTGCAGAGAGAGAGAGAGAGAGAGAGAGAGAAGGGTTTGTGTCAAGCCGAAAGGGATGACACCAACCTTAAAAATAAAGACACAGGTACACTGCGCAGGCCGAATGGAAATGTGGAATAACTCTCTAGGGAGACACATAGTAGTTTAATAGAGTCTCTCCTCCTCCCTTTCGTGAAAAAAGGCCTCCTCCATCCCTTCAACCCGCTCCGTACCTCCTCACTTTTTCCAGGGCAACAGAATTGCTGAAACTTTGGCCTTTTTTTTTTTTTTTTTTTGGTCACTGTGCAAATGCATACGTAGATATCATCTGCTTTTGTTGTCCTGCGTAAAGTGCACATGTTGAATGATGACGACGATGATGACGAAGATGGTTTTAGTCACATCTACGTATATGGTCAATGTCGACTGCGATACGTACGTTGACGTGCAGCGTGTCACGGCGCAGCTTTGAGGAAAAAATATGACTTTTGGTGAGGATTTTTTTTTTTTTTTATTTCTCTGCAGCCGTTCATGGGGGACAATTACTGTGACGCCGTCAACAATCGGGCTTTTTGTAACTACGACGGGGGCGACTGCTGCCACTCCACTGTGAAAACGAAAAAGGTACGAACTGCATCCACTTCCAAAGACACAGCAGGGTTATCCCTCGCTTACAAATGTCAAATGCAAATGGATATTACAAATACATTTTTACAGACTGATTTTATGTAGTTACCTCATCACCAGACACACCCTAATGTGAGATAGGACCATAAATGCATGTCATTCCTTATACCCTCATTCCTGTTGTATGAGGATCTTAGAGGACAACAAAGCGGAGAATTACATCCTGTCCTAGACTTAGCGTAACTGGGGGACAAGGTGACTAAATCTCCCTGTCACTTGCTTATAATGGGTTGTTTATTGGATGTATGCGTGTTTATAATTGAGAATCTATCATAAGGAGTTGGTGACTGAACTGGAACAGAACTGTGTCTGTTCTGAGTCTTGGGAGAGAGAGAGATGTTAACCTGTATGATAGTACACTTTAGCTTGTGTCCTTTAGCTTTCTTTTCTCTACCTCCATTTTTTTGGTTCTATTTACTCGTACTCCCTCCTTTTTTTCTTTCTTTTTTTTTGTTTTGTTTTTTTGGCTGCCTTAGGAAACAGGGTAAACATATGACAGACAGGAAGTGAGGTAATCACCTTGAAAATTACAATACCTCTGAAGAAGCGCGAGCTTGGGAGTTTTTCCAGGTTTAAACGCAGCCAGAGAAACCACAGTTTGCGTATGTGTATGTATGACTGGGAGTGTGCATCTGTTTGTGTGTGCCTGTGATCGCGTGTGTGCGTGCGTGTGTGTGTGTGTGTGTGTGTGTGTGTGTGTGTGTGTGTGTGTGTGTGTGTATATATGTGTGTGTGTGTGTGTGTGTATGTGTGTGTGTGTGTGAGTGCGCGCGCGTGCGTATATATGTATGTGTGTGTGTGTGTATGTGTGTGTCTGTGCGTGTGTACATGTTTATGTGTGCGTGTGTGTGTGTGTTTGGCGTGCATCCAGGACAGTCTCAGCAGGATACACAACGTGTTGTGAAACATCCCAGGGAGAGCGTTCAGAGCCGGGCTCTTTTCTTTTTTTTCCCCGGACTCTTTAAACGCGTCAGTAAATCATATAGGAACTTCTAAACGCCAGAGCCATTGACTTGGTCACGCCACAGGATTACCCAAGCAAATAATAAAACAAATTGAACATCCTGCTCTTCTTGAATCCCTGAAAAACAGGCCATTGTTTTTGAAGAGCAAAATAAACAAACAGTGAGCCATAATCATGACTGAGGTGGAGTGGCTGACTGAACATTTCAGCTGCATTTGGGGACCTCACACACTGATGCATTGGGCTTCTCAGTATCCTGCGTGGGTACACAACAATTACATTTACATTATCCCTCGTATTTCTATACGTTCGCACTGAATAACTGTGTTTGGATGATGATATTTCGCCAAAGTAAAATAACCTTTCCATACACTGTCATTCCATATATTCTTTTACAGCCAAATGTTTAAATAGCACGTTATAGTTTACATTCATTTGTAATGTGAATTTTGTGTAATCATTTGTAACGACACAATAGTTACAATGTAGCCACAATGTACTACTAGAATTCAGAAGTAAATAAATATTTATCAGCGACTTCGAGTGTAAAAATGGGGCCTAACTCTGTGACGTGGTGGTTAGTCTCTTTTTCTTAAGCGGCGATATGAAAGGGGTTTTTTTTGGATGGAGAATGTAGTTTTGGGTCCAGCGCTCATGTCATTCCCTCACGCCAAGGTCGCTGCCTCGTCAATGTGTCATCAGAAGCCAATGCAGCATTCTCCAGACTCCACCTGGCACTTCGGAAAAATTGGCAAGGTTCAGATTATTGCGTTAGGTTCCTTCAGGGAGGCAGACTCGGTGACACAAAGATTCCCAGTGGTGTGTTGTCCCTTGAAGATGATGAACAGGTTATGAGTAAAAGTGATGTGGTTGGTAATGACGTGTTGTTATAACATCTCCACTTTCTCCTATGTGAGGTCATGACTAGGGGAATGGATCTTGAATGAGTCGTTTTTAAACTTAATCTCCTTAAGCTAATTTTTTCCGAGTTTCACCTTTCAGTTCCAGAGAAGAAACTGTATATTTTAACTTCACCTTTTATTTCTTCAGCAAAGGCCAGACGTACTAAGAAAATTTGGTTACCGCTTTAGTGTTCAAAATACCTTGACTTTACTACTTTTTTTTTTTTTTTTTTTTTAATGACTTCAAGGAAATCCCTGATATTTTTAGAATTTAACCTTCAACCAGCAGTCTGCTATTATTATTATTTTTTTTCCCCACTGCAAAATGACCTTTGAAGATTCTAGATTGGAACTTTGATGAGAGATACGGATTGTGCAAAGGACTATGGGGCATACTGTGAATGGGCTAGATTTACTGTTGGGAAATTCCCCCATGGTGTGAACGGGGATACCGGTGAGGGGAAAGCCTGCAGATTTCTCAGGGCAATGAGAGGGCATTCCTTCCATTCAGTGATCCCTGTACAAGAGATCCCTTGTTTGAGGCAAACAGTTTTTTTTTTCTCTTTTCCTCCCCTTTTCTCTTAGCTTGGAGTCTGTTTTCTGTTTCACTGCAATGCTGTCCACAAAGAAATTGTTTTTTTTTGTTTTTTTGTTTTTTTTCCCCTCTTTTTTTTTTTTTTGACTCTTTGCCTTTGCACTCGTAGACTTCTGGAAGCTTAGCAAACTGCACAGAGTTACCATACAGGCAATGAACTGGTTCACATCAAATGTACATTTTTTTTTGAAGTCTTAATTTTGAAAGTTACACTTATAAGTATGAAAATCTTGGTTCAAGGGCGCTGTTGGCTCCATTGGGAAGCCCCGAGTTCCCATACGACTCCTATATGATTCCACTGAAATCCTTTCACATTTTATGTCATTGTTCTTAGTGTTTCTTACCTTAGTGTTTCCTATCACAAGTGTCGTTTTTTTGGCTGGTAACACACATCTTAAGACCGATAACTACCTACAAAATATCCCATAATGTAGGTAGTTATCTTCAGCTGAACAACCATTCTCCTTCCCATTGGTTGTTCAGCTGAATCCTAAAACAAAAACAGCCAAGACACTCAGACTTTATCATGTATAACTTCTCGGTTTAGAAACTTTTACGATTCTTTCGCGCTGTTGAACCGATCTCGATCTGACCTTCGTTCACAGGTAATCCCATTTCCCATGACATGTGATATTCGGGAGGACTGTGCTTGTCGGGATCCGAATGCCCAGGAAAACAGCAAAGGGCTCCGACATCGTTCCCTGGGCTGAGCTTCAGGTCCCCGGTGGTCCCCAGGAGGGGGCCCGAGGCTCAATGGAAAAAACATTCCTCTCTATGCTGCTTACAAGAGGACCTCTTCACCCACAATGCACCTCAAAACGCTTGCCGACCAACATGCTCTCTTCTTCTCATTCAGCCAAATGGATTTACGGGAGTGTGTGACCGCAACCAAAAAGCAACGAAAACGTTTTTTTTCTTTTCTTTTTTCTTTTTTTTTTTATTTGAAAAGGGATGTGAAGTACAGGGTTTTTTTTTTTCATGAATGAACAAACGATAATCATAAAGCAACCATGCATTTTGTCCAAAAAAAAAAAAAGAAGAAAAAAACAAAACAAAACAAGAGGAAAAAACAAGTCAGGATAGAATGTTGCCATGTTTTTGCTTTTATTTTAATTCGCCATCTTTACAACGTGCACTGAGACAGTGTTGTTTTTGAAGCACAGAAAAGAGAACGTAATATAAGTGAACAGAAAGAGACACAGGCAGTGGTATTTCTTTCCTCTTTTGTATTAGGATGAGAGAGTGAAAGTTACTGTTTGATTGTTACTGTAGTTAATACTGAAAAAAAACCCCCCCCAAAAAAAAAAAAAAACGGTAACAAAGTAGAAAGTTAAGGCCAGCGAACCGAAATGGGTGAATATAGATATCGACAAACATTCACACACACGCGTATATATTGTCATTCAGTTGCATATGATGGGAGATTAGCAGCTCATTCTCTCCCAAAACAGGCTGATGTAACCGAGGTTGTTAAGTAAATTCTGTTTGGTACAAATTTACAGGGAGAAACGATCACACCAGTACAGTTTTATTTGGTGGTTCCATTTCGTAAGTAGAATAAGTTGTTAAACCGTCTGAAAGGGAAGAAAAACAGGATTACATATGGGAAATCTGTAGACATTCTGCTCCATCTGATTTGTCAATAAATGACAAAAAAACAAAAGTCATCCTTAGCTAGGCCTATATAAGTCAAACTCAAAACTCATTGGCTCAGAGAGATGCTAATGCAGTGAATTAGGATTCCAACAGATGTTACAAAAAAAAAAAGCGCCATATTGCTAAACAAAGACCAGTTGAGTCCGTATCGCTGTTGCTGCTGATACACTGCTTTTTACAGTGATGGCCAAATATATCTCCATTTAGATGCTGTCCTTTTGACCTTGACAAAACACTAGCATGCAGTCTTCCTTAAACCTAACCCTTGGCTGAGATACATCCATTTGGGCCGACCAGAAATAAATCGAATTAATAGAAATCCGTGGATACATACATTTGTTAGCTTTTTCCCTTTCTTTAGCTCTTGAGTTGGTTGAGTTGGATGAGTTTGTAGCAGTTGCTAGATTCTCACCTGTTCTGAGTGGAACTGCATATTAGTCAGATTGACCTCCCTAAGGCCCTACTGTTTAAGCGTCCATACTGACACTAATACTGTTTATCAAGCTTCCATACTGATAACATTTACCCGGTCAAGCTAGCCTGAATGAGCCAATAGGAAAACATAGGAGCAAGTGGTTTTAAAGAGTGAATTACCAGGATAAGGACATTTCTATGAGGATATTGTTTGAGCATGCGGTGAGATTGAAATACATGGACTGAAAATGTTATATAACGTGTTTCTTTTTACTGATATATTTTTTAAAAGGCGTCATCAAGTATTTTTACCATTGACCTCAGTTACTGCACTTGTCCTTGTACAGTTTTTGTTGATCAAATGGATGAAAACAACAACAACAACAAAAAACAACAAAAACAAACAAACAAAAAAAAAAAACATTGTGTTTACCATTAAAAAGCTGCTATGGTTAGACAGGTAATTGTTTTTTTAAAATAGTATTCAAAGTGTATAGTATCATCGTGTAGTACTTAGGTCAATCTATTATTTGCTGATTTAAAACAAAAAAAAAAAAGAAAAGAAAAAAAGTAAAAGATTTTGAATGGAAGAGTTTAAAAAAGGCACCCTCAAATTCGAACATATTCAATGTTAATAAAGAAAAAGAAGAAGAAAAAAGATGCAAGGTTTGTTAGGCTAAGACCTCAAACGTTGTTTGTGGAGACTGACAACAAAGGAATTCATATTGTAGGTACAGCAGTAGAGAAGGGGGTTCAGTAGTGACTGTTGTTTTTGGTGTGGTGTATCGCTCTATTCATTTTTCATCTAAGTCTGTATTCATTTGAATTGTATGATCATGTGGTAATCCAGCTTTTTGTAGTGTGTTTGTTCTCTGTGTTTTATTTATGTATGCAGAATTTCTCAGACCCTGCTGCTTTAAAGCCAGCATTACCAGGAGAGAGTGCCTAGAACCAATATCAACACGTGCAATTTCATGAAAAAACTTGTAAACCTGTTTCAGACACGCACACAGACACAGACACACACACACACACACACACACACACACACACACACACACACATAATAAACAATGATATGCTTTAGCAGTAGTCCAGGAATAGTGGCTATTTTTTTTTTAACAATAATGTTAAAACAAGGAACTTTTAAAGGATCACTCGAACCTTTAGGCCTGACTGGTTGGTTATGTGTCTATCATATTCCGTTTATCACCTTTTCTGTATTTACCCTCTTTTTTTTTTGTTTTTGTTTTGTACCCGCCATGAAAAACAGAGTAGAATCAAATGAAGTTTAATGAGGATGTTTGAAGAGAAAACATTTTTTGGTCTACTGTAAACATAACAGGATTCTACTGGCTTTACCTCATACCTGTAATGTTTGCTGCTTTACTTTTTCAGTGTTTTAGTAATTTAAGTCTCTTTTGGCGATTTACGATGTTGTAAATAATAGAATTATTTATTAAGAATGTTGTCATTTTTATTTATATTTACACAGTGTTCAATCTAAGTTATTTTTGTATGTCTCAAATGTATACTTGGTGCATATGAAAAGTTGTTTGTTTGGTTGGTTTTTTTTTTTTTTGTGCCTATTTTCTCTGTTCCGGTTTAAAAAAAATACAGGTCTAACCTTACTGCTAACTGTCAAAAATCACCCCTCTTTTAACCCTCCACTCCTCCAAAAACACCCCAGACTTTTTTTGGAATGAGGAAGGCATGGTCTTCCTCTCGACACTTAGTAGCACATATTACAGAAATGTCAGACAGGAAAAACAGACCGTACAAAGCTTCCTTTTTTACAGCATTTAATTCCAACTCCTTGTTCTGAACGTCATACAGGCCTACAGTATATGTACAGTTTCAGGAGGAAATTGGACCAAAAACTCCGACGGGTGCGCGCACATTGAAAAGGTCAGCAACTCAAGGTGCTCTTGTGGTGGAGTGTAAATAGTAGAAAAGGAGCGAGGTTGAAAGCTAGCTTGTGATGTTCCAGCTGCTAAGATGTTTAACCAGGTGTGTAAGGCCTCTCAAACAGTTTCTCTCCCCCAGTACCGAGTCGTCCCGGTAAGCCTATCACTTAAAGACCTCTTTTTTTTTTCTGTCTGTTTATGACACACTACTTTTATTTGTTGATGGCAAAGAGAGGCAAGTTTACCTCAGAAAAAATATAAATAAATAGCGTCTTCTGTGTTTTACGTCACTGTGTTAGCACAAAAAAACCAACATTGTGAGGACATTTAAACATCTGGGTGTTTTGGAAGCGTTTGAATATTACACCTGATGTAGGGATTTGGTTTGAAAAACTTTTGCTGTATTGAAAATTGTTGTGTTGATAGGAAAAAAAAAAACAACATTCTGGATGTTATTGTCTGTAGTGTAAACACCTTTTTTTTTCGTCATCCCAAAGCCTTTCTGTCGACAATGATCGTGTAAAAACTGACTAAGTGGAAGAACTATTGAATCCTTTCTCCTGTTTTCTAGTTACACATACATATACATAAATGTGATTATGTTTTTGTATAATGGTCGAAAATAGTACTATCTTACTTTTATGGAAGACATTTTGTATTAACGTACACTCCAGCATAGTAAAAGAGATAATAATAATAATAAAAAAAGAGAAGCATAATCTAATCTAATGATAGCTACCGATAAAGACACACAAACTCACACAGTAAAGATGCATCTTTCCTCCCCCATTTATCTACAGAATCCAAACAACTAGCTGGCATGTTTAAAACAAGACTTAAGACTTTACGGTTATGGTTGCATGCTCAATTCATTATTTGTTAAAATGTTTGAAAGTAACTTCATATGCTTATTCCTTGGTTTTGTAAGACCTAATTGAATACGTCATTCAGAGGAAAAAAAAAACAAAAAAAACAAAAAAAAAAGAAAAAGAAAAAAGAACAAGTAAGCAGCAGAGGAGATTAATTCCTCTCTAAACGAGAACAAATAACTAGTTTCTCATACTATCAGAAACCTTCATGTAAACGTGTGTAGCTCATATATATATATATGTAAGTAAATATGTAGTTGTCTTTGAGGTTTTTATGTTTGTTTGTTTTGTTTTGTTTTGTTTGGGGTGTTTTTGTTTGTTTGTTTGTTTGTTTGTTTAGAAAAATGTTCACGTTCACATTTATCGTCTTCTGGTCTTTTTTTTTTTTTTTTTTTTTTTTTTTTTTTTTTGCGTGTGTCCATTCCTTTGTTTTTCTTGCATTGTCATATTCCAGATTGGTCCTCATGTCTGCAACAGTCTGACACTGCACTGATTTAAAGAAAAAACTACAACATTTTGCTTTGAATTTTCCAAAAAAAAAGAAAGGAACTTTTTTTTTTTGCCTGTATGTCCCTGCTTTTAGCTGAAGCAGAGGGTTAGATCTGTTCTCCTGTACTGCTGGTCTGCATTAGCACTGGTTACTCTCAACAGATTCACCCTGTCCACATTTTCAATGCACTGTTTTGGGCACTTACCACCATCCTCTGTATTTGTATTCAGTTCATTTTCTACATTTGTTTTTTCCATAAGGATCTGTATTATTTTTATATACATATATATATATATATATATTTTTTTTTTTTTTTTTTTTGCTTTGTTTTGTCACAGAACAAACATCTGGTGTACTGTATATTTTCATAAACTCCTCAAACGTAATTAAAACAATAAAGACATTGATGTTATTTTTCCTCATATGTATCATTTAGAAATAAACAAACACTGGTTAAATAGAGGTCATTGGTGCTTTTTGGTCTGCTGATTTGTTGTGTGTCATTATAGCTTTTGTCAAAGACACACACACACACACACACACACACAGACACACACACACATGCACACTCATGCCTTTTCCCCTTATCTACTGTACCCATATTGAAGCTTCACGTTGACATAGAATGTGATCAGGGCACATTATAGTGCATGAAAGTGACATCTTGACAAACTGTTCCGAGAACAGCTTCCCTTTTAAGAAATAAACCAAACAAGAACATTATCTGACCTCAGTTCAGTCGCCTCATTTAAACTGCATTACTGTGAAAAAAAAAAAAAAATGCATTGATGTAGAACTCGGGGACAAAGGGCACTGCAAGTGCATTGTATCCAACAGCATCACGTGTCCATTTTCTATGTTTTTGTTTTGTTTTTTTTTCTCTCTCTCTCTCTCTATTGCTGTACGCTATTTATCAAACCCTTGTCCTGTAATTTAAATCCTGTGTATCCTCTAGGCATAGGGTTCCCCGGCAAAACCTTGTTTTAATCAAAGAACAAGCAACAGAAAGCCCTCATTGGGTTGTAACCAATAAAAAAGACATTTCCACTACAATCCCTTCCCTCAAAGTCATGACTTTAACCCCAATAATCCTCAATCTGAGGCAGTGATGTGGTAAGACCAGGGCCTTGTGGCTGAGTCCTGCCTCTGAAACACCAGCTTGGTAGGATCGGAAAGAGGCGGTATTGAGGCCAGGATGTGAAGGAGAAAAAAAAAAAAAAAGATAGTGTTGTAATTACTGGTTGTAAGAAGACAGACTTGATTGAGAAGACTAAGAGAATGGCACAAGCACCAGCTGTTTGTGCTTATCTCAGAGAATGATGGGTAGAGATTTGGGCCAACAATGACACCAAGGTCGCGTGATAAAGTCTCTTTGCTGTGTCTCTGGGGTTGCCCTACGTCAGCTGCATCAGAGAATGCCAAAAGTCACTGAGTTCTTCCACGGTTTAAAAACACAGTGCTTCTTCATTTGTTTTAGAAGATCATTATTATTATTATTGTTGTTGTTTTTGTTGTTGTACTATTTAGTGTTTTAACGTTTTTGCAATGTTTATCAGTAAATTTTATGCAGTTATATTTCTTGTTGCTGATGTCCACCTTCTTGAAATACATTTTTGGGTTGATTAACTGAGATGTGCAGAGTGATTTTAGTGTATCTTTGAGCGCTTCCCTTTAAAGTGTGTGTGTGTGTGTGTCTGTGTCTGTGTGTCTGTGTCTCTGTATGTGTGTTTCTCTGTGCTGCAGTATTTCACACAGACATTACTTCATTCCTGCTTAATTATCAGCATTCATGGACTTAACTTCAGGTAACAGCATTAAAAAACAGTCTTGTGAAAATACAGCAGCAATGTAGAAACAGCTTCTGAAGTTCATGTCTTAATTCTGCTGTGGCTTGCATTAACATATTATGCAAATTCTACGAGAGATCAATTTTCACCTTGACTTACATTGATTTACAGCCTTAGCACATCCATACTATGTAGCGTTGAGCCCTCTAATAAGTGGGAAAACATGTATATCGTCATCTCACACCGTCTACCCCCCGCAGAAAGCCTGGTCACGTGATCTGCTGAAAATCTTGAAGGTGACAGACAGTAGGAGTTAAAGGAAAATGTGTGTGTGAATGTGAGGCAGCCTGAAATCACACTGTAACTCGGAGCTTATTCCTGCCCATTGGTTTTTCGGTTCTGAAGGAAGACCACTGGAGTAAGCCACAACGGCAAAAAATAAGCAGCTGTGTGCGTCTGACTTCATCAGAGGCCCCTATCGATGTAGGCCGTAATCTTGGCTCAGGCAGGAGAGCTGTGGAGTTTGGTGTTTGAGGGAGAACAGTCTGTAAACCCTTTCCCAAAAATAAAAGAAAAAGACCACGTTGTATGGTGGGGAACAAAAAATAAGTCGGAGATATTTGGAGAGGTCAAAGAGACATGTCAGAGTGATTTTGCTGTATGGCGAGAGACTGAGGTCGAGTTGAAGCGATTGGGATAGGTCGAAGGGGGAGGTCAAAGACATACGAAGTGGCGGAAAGGAGGAGAAATCAGAGTGATTTGGGAGAAATGGATGTCAGAAAGAGAGGGTTGAAGTGATGGCGTATATATTGACAGCATAAATTGTAGTTTGAGGAAGCTAACAGAAGACTGTTTTTTTGTTTGTTTGTTTGTTTGTTTGTTTGTTTGTTTTGCAACCGACAGCAAAGACCACTGGAAGGTAGTTTTAACTGATAAAGCATTGTTCCTCCTTTACTGTATCACTGCAACTTCACCTACTTCAGTAAAATGAAGTGTACACAGCTTACGTAGACATCTAAATGTGATCGTTTTAAACAAAGGTACAGGTTATCGTCTGACTTCTTTTTCTAATTTGATCCAGTCTCTCTCTTTAATTTAGATTTCAGTAGAGAGACAGCAGTTAAACATGAAAACCTTTAGCTTGATTTCAACACGAAACAGAAATGTATCTCTATTGGGCAACAGATGTTTGGTATTGTCACTCTTTGAAGGTATTTCTGAATGCACGCACAGGCTTCTCAGTTTTAGTTGAAATGAACAGGACGAAACAAAAGACTCCTGGTAGCATACAGGTTCAGGAATCAGGCTTCAGGTATACACAACAGGTTGTCAGTTCAATTCCACACCGAGAAAGAAGGGAAAACCAGGAGTATTTATACATAAAAGAACAAGACTAGACTAACCAAAGCAGGCACAGCCAATGATTAAATTAACAAGGGGAAGCAAAGGAAACCAGGAAGCAACACAAACCCAACTTAAAATAGCCAGAAGAGGGGGAAAGAGAGAACCAGGGCACAACACGTATTTAGCTAGCTAGCTAAATACTTAAGGCTGATTTATACTTGCGCATCAAATCTACGCCGGAGGTACGTTACAGGCTCCGCGTAGCCGCGTGTGCTGTAGCCTGACACGCAACTCCCCAGAAATGTAACTACACATCACGGCAACGCACGGTGACGCACGGCGACACGCGGTGACACAGACCGCAGCAACTGTGATTGGACCAAATAGAGGAGACGGTAACTGCCAGACAGCAGCAAATTCACGAAGGGAGATTTCTACAAACGTCGGTTTGGACATCACAAAATGTACAAAGAGATGGAAGAACTTGAGGGACAAGCGCGTTCGCCTCCGTAAAGGAGTTGTTGCATTGTAGTAGTTTCAATAACAGTAACTGATGTTCAACATTTATTAGCTCCAACTCCGACATGAACCG
Source organism: Chanos chanos (assembly GCF_902362185.1). NCBI lineage: Eukaryota > Metazoa > Chordata > Actinopteri > Gonorynchiformes > Chanidae > Chanos > Chanos chanos. The sequence goes on along the minus strand of NC_044508.1, from coordinate 5,787,293 downwards.
CTCAGTTTCAGTCGCCATTGTTTGAAGTACATGAGGAAACTCAACACGGTGCCGTAGCGTTTTGGCGGTGTTAATCCAGAGCGACGCAGACACACCAGCGCACAAGTGCAAAATGCTCACAACAGCGCGGGTCACCTGCATAGACTACCGCTCCGCGTAGAGCTTAGGCAGAAGTATAACTCGGCCTTTAAGCTGCCTAGCTAAACAAATTTTCAGCTACAGTAGGCGTCATGGGAATGATAAAAGAACAAACAAAACTAAATTAGTTAAAACTTCTTTATCTGTGGTATTCTCTTTTGGCTTGATTTAGCATCTTTTAAGAAATGACATAATTGAAAATATGCGCAATAAAATAATGCAATCTTTATGTTTCCACGGCAACGTCCGGCGAAAATCCTCTCATCGTAACTTCGGCCGACTTTTTCCCCCTCACTTAAACCTCTCTGACCTCTCCCAAACATTTGGAGTTCTCCTTTCAACCTCTCCTAATTGCTTCAACTTCTCCATTCAACCTCCCCAAAACATTTCGCCGTCAAAGTTGCTTTGACTTATTTTTGTCCTCAATCTCTTGCCATAGTGCCTAAGACTAGTGCAAACAAAAAGAGAGAGAGAGAGAGAGAGAGAGAGAGAGAGAGAGAGAGAGAGAGAAAGAAAAAGAAACTAGAACTGATGAGGATGCCCTATTCCGGTGTGGGATTTTCCCCATATCCACAAAAAAGAGAGAGAAAACTTCAGGGTAAATCGTGTTTTGGAAATGCGTTTGACCTCATGTGATGGTGGTAAACCATTATGGCAGCAGTTTAGCTTGTTGTTTTTCGTGACTATTCTAGGAGCTAAACAAGGGAAGTGACCACTGCAAATGCATATACTAAAGACTAGTGGTTTGGTGTGAAAATACATGTGCAGCGCATTGGAAACAGGAGCAATTATGAGGCCTTGCTTGCCCGCTCGGAAATCACTAAAAAAAAATATTGAACTTTAGTTACATAATTATTAAACTTAGTAAAAAATGTTACATTTGACGGGGCTGTCCGATTTTAACATGGCTCGTAAAAGTTACTTTAAGAAAGGAAGAAAGAAAGAAAGAAAGAAAGAAAGAAAGAAAGAAAGAAAGAAAGAAAGAAAGAAAGAAAAAGAAAATACATAAACGTTAAGGAGCCAAATGAAAAACACTTTGAATTGGTTGTGTTTTTCAGCTACCGTCCAGCTTCTTGCAGAGTTTATTTACAACAACGTTATTTAAATACTTTATGGAAAACAGTGAAAGTAAAATTGTTTTTGTGGGTCAATTTACTTTATCCAACGTTACGAATCGCATTGAGTATTGCACAATCATTTTAAAATACAACACCACATAAAATAATACTATGTAAAATGAAATAAAAAAAAGAAACCATCGGATGATATTTCACTGTGAAGGATGTATAATGTGGATTTCAGCATATTTTCGCTAGACTGGTGTTCTCATAAAATGTCAGTCCAATTTAAAAAAGGAAAAGCTGCCTCATTTAAAGACATTATTTATAGATGGACAGCTAACACAAATATTTCAGGGTTTAACCTTAGCAGAGACACTCAGACAATCTACTGGTAACCTACATCAATCTACTTCAGTTTTACGGTTTCACAGTCTATGATTTAAAGAGGTATTCAGCAAGGGGGGTGGGGGGTGGGAGGGGGGTGGCATATTTTTTCTCAGCAGAATACGTTAATCAAATTCATAAAAAATAACCCAAAAAAAACCCAGGTGATATCCAGTTGTGGAAGTGAAATGGAGTCTGTTCCCCATTGCGTAGCAATGAAGAGGAGAGATGACATCATCAATAAGATCATCAAACTTCACACAGGAGTCACTGATAACAAGACAAGCTTTGCCCACCCTCAAAGTAGCCATTGCTTCCTGAACAGTGTCCTCTCCTTCAGGGGTTCAGTTTCTTAGAGAAAACTGAAACGGAGAGGAGGATGTCAGTATTTTTACAGAGGAAACGAAACAAAACAACACTCTCTCATTGATATAACCTCCTTTGGAATCTTAGAATTATACTTCTAAACCAGGACGCGGCCACTCACGCCACGAGGCAAGGTTGCTGGAATAAAAACAAAAAGCCAGTGGTACAACGCAAACACATGTTATGTCTGTCACTGTATGGAAACACCCTTTTTTTTTTTTTTAAAGCCGTCTCCTAAACAAACGCACATTTCTTGATGATGAAATAACACCGTGCGACACGGATGCCCGGAAACAAAGGCTAGCGCGGAAAGACAAAAAAAAAAAAAAAAGGAAGAAGAAAAGCATAAGAAAGAGAAAGAATTGGGCATGTCATAAAAAAAAAAAAGAAAGACATTTCTGAAAACCATCGTGGCCTCTTTCTTTCTTTCTCTCTTTCTTTTTTTTCTGTCTTTCTTTCTTCCATGGTAAAAATGTGATGGTTGAGGTACAAAGTGTACCAACTCTCAAACCTCTTCTATGCGATTTTTTTTGTTTTTTTTTTTATGGGCCCGTGCTGACACCCACAGAATTTGCTATTGAAAAATACCCAGAGTGCGACGCAGGTTTGTAAGCAAGGATTCCAGAGGATTGTGTTACCTTCCAACATTCTCCTGGCACACGATGAAGAAGCAAGACCATTATCCCTGCATAGCTGCCTAAATAGTTTGCTCTCCCCATATAATCTCGGCATTAATGCAAAATCAAAAACAAACTCTTGCCAGCTCACATTTTTTCCTACTTTGTGACCACTGCGCCAGGCTTCGCAACCACACAAGACAGTTTTGTTTTGACATGGGAAGCCCCTGTAGAGCAAGTTAACAAAAGCAAACATCCAACTTTAAAATCAATGACATTGTTGTCTCCCCCCCCCCCCCTTTTTTTTTTTAAGAAGTTTATTACATTGTTATAGCAGCGGTGTGGACTGTTTTTTTTTTTGCGACATAGCTCAGATACATATCTTAGATTAAATGAAATGTTAACCGCTGGCATTTAGTGTCAAAACTCCGGATTGTATGACTGACAGTCTAAGGGAGATTAGCTTGATAGCTCCAAAACATATGTTTTCAGGCTGTGTTGTTTCACAGTTGGACATCTTCAAGATTGTAACTTGCTCATGCTTGATTGGAGCCCACAACAATTTGTAAAACTAATCCCAGGAACTTCCTTTGTTCGCAACTTTTTCAAAAAAAAAAGAAAGAAAGAAAGAAAGAAAGAAAGAAAGAAAGAAAAAGACATTTTAAATGGGTAATCGTCTGCAACAATTAGTTCCACGCATTCCCATTATGGAACCATACCTGCGTCTTTAAACTCACAAATAAGGAACAACAGCTCTAATCGACTGTGGCAGCCTACCTTAAATTAAGACCACGGTTTTATTTATTAATGAGAGAAGCATAAAGGTTTCAGTCATTATATTTTACTACAGTATTTTGTCTCGCTGTATGATGTTGTAAAAATTATCGCTCTGTCTGGAGCGGCTTTGATTGAACTGGGAGCATCTGGATCTGGGCCTTTTTACACGGCAAATATTTTCGCTTCCAATAAAACAAGAAGAGACTTTTAAAAAAAAAAAAAAAATCCAATTCTTTATATCGTACGGCGTACAGACGCAACATGCAAACTCTGTGGTTTTCCGACCAACTAAATAATGGAAAGAGAGAAATGGAAAATATCTGACCCCAAGACAAAAAAAAAAAAGAAAAAAAAGAAAGAAAAAAAAAAGAAAAGATTGGAAAAGGATGATTTCCTTGCGGAGGGATGGATATAGTTTTTTTGAGTGACTGGATTGGAAACATCTTGAATGTAAGATGGGTGTAAAAGCTTTACTTTGACGTAAGAATAATCAGCCTTTTCCTGTGTGAAATTTCATGGAAAATGAATCTAGGTTTTTGTGGTCTTATCTTTTCACCGCACCCAATCCCACACAGAATCCATGAGTTCAAGCCCAAATTTAAACGACCCGCCATGATGCCTTGGCTCAATCCACCAATGATTCATAATCAGCCATTTCAAATTTAAACACAGTTCACTTCTTTGTTAGGCGATGTTGTGTGACTGGATTAGGTTGTTCTGTTTTTCTATTTTAGCACAATGGCTTCTGTTTCTGTCTCAGTCAGCAGTCCCAAACTCCAAGCCTGTTAGACTATCATGTCCTTAGAAGCTCCTCCCTGATTTTACAATTGACCCATCTGAAGTCATCCAGGTGACATCAAAGTCTGGTGGTCTCTATATCGTGGGTATTCATCATTTTTCTTTGGTGGCCAAGTAGTGCATCATGGATTTTTTTTTAAAACAGCTAATAATTCTTTATACTAACAGAGTGTTGGATTACATACTCTCTGTTTTACACCATAAAACCGGTGTCTAAATGTCTAAAACGCTTGTTTTTCACAGTAGGACAGCTTGCTTCTAAAGTCTCAAACTGTAAATGGAGTACAACTGGGGCCATATTAGGTTTGGCTGGGATTCTTTAATAGTTTTAGCCAACACAGCAGCAGCAGTGACAACGGCTTAAGAGCACTTTTCCACTGTTCTACCCTTTCTTACACAGATGCAAAATGATGTCTGGGAACTATTAATGTAATGTAGAGGAATAATCCCCACAGTATTCTCTCACATACTCATAGATAGATAGATAGATAGATAGATAGATAGATAGATAGATAGATAGATAGATAGATAGATAGATAGATAGATAGACAGACAGGCAGACAGACCGGCAGACAGACACAGAGACAGAAAGACAGAGGCAAAGAGACAGACAGACAGACAGACAGACAGACAGACAGATAGATAGACAGATAGACAGACAGGCAGACAGACCGGCAGACAGACCGGCAGACAGACACAGAGACAGAAAGACAGAGGCAAAGAGACAGACAGACAGACAGACAGATACAGATAGATAGATAGATAGATAGATAGATAGATAGATAGATAGATAGATAGATAGATAGGTGTGCGGCTGCTATAGTCTCATAAAAGCGTTTCTCTCTCTGCTCTTTGGCATCTACAGTAGCTAACCTGAGTTTGGTCTCTCCAGAGCCTATTTCTTAATAGAATGGGAGGGTAATTGTCATTAATCTGTAAGCTGACCTAAGCTCAAAAATGTATATTCCTGCTCAAAAGTATCATCTCCGTGAAAGAAATAAGAGCCGTTTGTTATATATCATGTCATTATTTGCTCATAATGGTGTTCTTTTAAAAAACTCTTACAGAATAAAGTGTCTTGAAAGTTGTAGTAAATCACACGCTATCGTAAATTTGAGCGGGGAGGCAAAGGAGGGTGGGGATTCCATTGTTTAGATTACAAATGTTAAGATTTATGACATGTTTCCACAAAGTTGTGGAATATTTGGTTAACAGCGCGTTGCTTCCAACCTATGCTGAATATACTCTTTCATCTGCCAGCAACCAGTAGTAGTACTTTTATCCACACACACACAGACCTGTTCTTCAAAATTCAGTTTTTTGCACTTTTGTTTAAATTCAGTTATTTCTGTCAATCAGCAAAATATTCTACGCACACATGAAATATCACTGAAAGATTAATTAAGGGGTATACAGAGATCTTTGCCAAAAAGACACTTTAAAGTTAACGCGGGCAAATTCCGTCTGTGGATGCGATTCAAGCCGCGGGTTGCCAGTGTCTTCATTTTCTGGCTGTGTTTCTTCACTCAAGTTCTACCCTACAACTCCAGGAAACTTTTTGTGCCAAAATAAAAATCACTCAGGAGCAAACATCACCCCCACCCCCACCCCCAAAAAAACCCCAAAAACCTCACATCACCAACTGGATCCTGAAAGCTGAGAGTGGAGACACTGTAGACTACTACATGTGAGTGAGGATACATTCTCACGCCAGAGAAATTTACTACTGCAATGTATTGCAATAACAGGGCAACTGAAACCACACAGGTAAATCGCAAGGTCAAATGCAGTGCACTGTGCAGCTTTGTCAATATGAGAGGAGCAACAGCACAGCTGTTTGAAATTACAGAGGAATTTTGTTTTTTTTCAGAGAAATACTTGTTGTGGAGGATCCGTGATCTTTTGTTTGGCTTGTCAATGAAAACCTGACGTTGTTTTCAGGTGCACCCTGTAGCCTATTGTTTATGAAACAGAGAGAGAGAGAGAGAGAGAGAGAGAGATGATTATGATTTGAAAGAGCCTCTCTTTGACCTGTCTGGTTCTGACAGAAGCTGGCGGTGTGAAAAAAATCCACCGGCCACTCTATCTATCTATCTATCTATCTATCTATCTATCTATCTATCTATCTATCTATCTATCTGTCTGTCTGTCTGTCCATCTATCTATCTGTTCAAATGAAAACGAATCAAATAATAACAGCCACAGTAAAATGAGTGAGAAAAGACCGTATTCCATTTGTTCTGAGAAATAACAGCGACGACTACTATTCTGAATCAGCATCGACTGGATGGCGTACTCAAATCCTGGTTCCGAATTCCTTACTACGGTGCAGTTTGATCCAAATACCGTTTGTGCTAAGTTTGCATAAATTCCGTTTGTGCTGCTCTGACAGCGAGTGAGCCCACGCTAACGGACCGTATCCCGAGGTGACCTCTCCGTCGCAGGCGGACGAAAACAAATCATTGGGATTGCTTACCTCCTCCAAATCTGCCCAGCTGCGCTAGTGAACTCTAGATCTTTCGTTTATAGTGATACAGCTGGATTGAACATTACTACTAGCGATACCTCACAAGATTTTCTGGTTTCATTCGCCCCCAGGTAGTAAAGATAAGAAAACAGAGAAAGGGGAGCAGAAAGGTTAAAAATTTTCATGTGTTGCTGATGTGTTTAGTACATCACCCTAAACCTAAATGGACTTAAATTGGAAACAGAAGTTACATCTGGGCTGTATATTACAGGAGTAGGAAGAGGTAATGTTCCCTCTTAATAATTTTATGGGAATGTTTTTATTTCTGGACAGATTCTATAGGCTACAGTTTTCACAGAATGGTTTGAGCAAGTTAACGTAAAGCGAGTACTGTTCCATGGAAACCATTCGCGAAGGTTGTGGTAGCCGTGGTGGTGTGCGTAAACGTCAAGGAAATGTTTTGTGTTACCGCTTGTAAACGCAGTAAACTTCAGTCAAACGTTCGCTGGTCTGTGTTGTTGAATAATAGAGTCAAACACAGGAAATAGCTGGCTGTCTAAATATGGATATCCTTCAAAGACCATCACGGTTAACTTAATTGATCATCCACTCAATTGATAAATTATTTAAAGCACAACCCGTAGCAATCAACTACGAAACAAAGTAGCTTGTACTAATATTAGCTTGCTTGTTGTAAATTTGTGGACTGTTGGGTTGGGGAGTATTAGTTTAAGTCATGAGGCCCTGGTTAAGTGAAGCTGCTGTCGTGCAAATACGCTGCGTAACGTTGCTATTCTATGGAAAAACAGTGTCCAATAGCGTAGCACTGTCTGACCAAGAAACGGATTCTACGCTTTAACAGAAGTATGGAACTATGGTTATTTTGTTGGGTTTCAGTAAAGATTTTTGATGAATCACAGGTATTAGCTCTGTGGATGTGCTCCCCGTGTGTGTTTGTGTGTGTGTGTGTGTGCGTATCTGTCTATTTAACAGCTTCATTCTACTGTTTATAATGTCAAGCTTGGCAGGAATCACTCACTGGCATACTTGCTTTTCCGTTAAGACCACGACTTTACCAAACTCAAGAATAACAAAACCTTACACTGACACCCTGGTATCTAAAAGAAGTTTAAACTGTCCATAACCATCCATATTTTTTCAGTGCTTGCCTTGGCCAGCGTTTACATAAGACACACTCGAGCATACAGTACTTCGTGATGACTTAAACCCAAATGAAAAGTTTAGATATTTCGGATTGTGACAGCAGCACTTTGGAGCACAGTATTTACAACGGGAAAAGCGATGACTTCATAGGAAACATCTGAGACACTGAAAGCAGGTAAGTAAACACACACACACACACACAAAAAAGGAGAAAAAAAAACACCAAAAGTAAATACAAAACTTACAAGGTCTCTCAAATACTTAAAATTACGACTGCCCTGTTTAATAAAAAAAAAAAAATCACAAAATGCCTGAGGACAAGCAAAAATGAAGCCCGGTGCAGAAAAAAAAAGCAAATTCTGTCACGGTCCGTCAATAAACATGCACGGAGTAACAAGTGGCAGCTTTCTAAACACTGTAGATTTCCTCGAGACTGTCAAACCTACTTGGTCCTAGGTCAGAGTTTCTCTTGTTTGTATACTCGCGCTGCCTTCTCATTTACTTACACAGCCGTAATCCTTTGGAAGCAGGAGACGGGCAGTGCTGTTTATGTCACTGAAGGCCAATTCCAACACTTGTCAGGAAGTTTTCTCTCTCCTGGCTTTGTTTGCACTGATCTGTACGAAATCCGGATGGTTCCAAAGCAGACAAAACAGTGGCTGCTATCCTGCCTTCACCCATCCAGTCTAGATTTCAGACAAAGCTCATGAAGGAGAGAGAAAAAAAAACAAAACACAAGACATTATTTTAAAGATTTGGAACGGAGCCAATGTGCACTTTGCCATCTTTTATTAAAAACCATAGTTATACTTGTTTGCAACGCTGAGCTTTAATGTGATGCCGCTGAATGATGTTTTAATTTATATCTCATTTTAAAACTTTTTTTTTTTTCTGATGAACTGAATACTGAATAGTCAACAGTATATTATAATGATTAACGTACCCATAGAAAACAGGTTTATGATATGGAGTTTATCCAATCTATGAAACTTTGTTCACATATTTTTGCGCACAGCAATCACTGAATGAATATTTGAATTGACAAAAAGCAGCAGTTTTAATGACTGACTGGCGCAATTTCAATAAGTGCCACGAAATTCACAGACCAAAGGGAAAAAATGGGCAAAATACCATTATACAAGCTTCAGTAAACTTGAAACACTGGAAGAAAATGTCAGTCTAAGACTACTAAGCAAAGATCCACTGCAACTGGGGGTGAAAGCTCCCATTGGTTGTAATGGAGCTGAACATTCTGTTGGCTCCCAGGTAAGATTCCATAGCAACCACTATGACATCACCATCCACTCTTTTGTTCTATTCTCCCAGAAGTATATAACATCAAACATAATAGTAAATGCCAACTGGCATTTCCATATTTTTAAAAAAGGTTTTTATCTTTAAACAAATCAAAATTAATGGTGAAATTGGAACAATATTTGTTTCCTTGGTAGGCTTCTTTGTGCTGTTTTCCTTGCATTTGCCAACACTGTCTAAGCTAAACTGTTTAAGCAGAAAAATTATATGTATTTTTCCAGCATTTACAACAAGCAGAACTTACCCAATAGATCTCAATCCCACATTAAGCAATGTTACAAAGGCATTAACACTGAAAAATAAAGCTATGGGCGCCCCCTAGTGTTCATAGTATGTGCGTTGCTGTTTCCTCTGCTGGTTGTTGCATTTTCTGATTGTATGTAGACTATGACTGATGGAATGGTCTTCACAGTTTAGTCTAGGCTAAATTAGGCTGTTAAATGATGGCAGTAATTCAGCAACAACTGACTAATTACTGACCAAATAAGAGAGGGAGGAAAAATGATTTCCCATTATTTATCCTCTGTGATACAAGAGCACAACACCTTACTGCAAACCGATGATGTCATCTTTAGCACTTACCCACTCCCCCTCCACCACACCCACACACACACTCACACATACGCACACACACACACACACACACAAACAGTCTTTTCAAAAGATGATACAGCACCATGCTGTACCTTACACACGAGCAGAAAGAGCGAGAGAGCAAGAGAGAGAGAGAGAGTAAATGAGAGACAGAGAGAGAGAAAGAGAGACATAATCAATCCTCAGTGCAGCCAACTAAACAGAGTCATTGCAAACGGAGCTTTCCCATCAGGACAATAAATTACGACCTGCTCTGCTGGTAATAGAGGGATACCAAAGCTACTGTCTAGTTTAGTCCAATGGGAAATGTTGACAGGAAAAGCAAGTGCAGAATAAAAAAAAAGAGCAAAGAAGGTAAGACGCTACTGTTTCAGAGCAAGGGCACAGACAATATGTGTGAAATGGGATAATTAGTTAAACCATTTAGGGCAAGAGACAGGCAGACAGACAGACAGACAGACAGATACGTTCCCTCTTCCTCCACTCCGGAGTTGGAGCCAGGGGCAGTCAACATCCGTCGCTCTACTGTTCTTTGACATTTACAGTGATATTTAGGCACCGATGTCTCTCTATGTCTTCTTTCTGTCTTTCTCTGTCTGCGCGCGCGTGTGTGTGCGTGTGTGCGTGTGTGTGTGTGTGTGTGTGTGTGTGGAGGGGGGGGGGGGGTTGCTAGCTCTGAACAGAGACTAAACTAGACAAGACTTCAGCGTTGGAGACATAATCGCGAATGCGCAGCACATTGACTCATTAAATTAACACTGCGGGTCTGTACGTAGACTTATATACACGCTCTTAGTGTTCAGTTAACACTGGTGAATTTGTGAGTACTGAATCATTGGACGATCAGCACTGATCACACACCGGCTAAAACAAAGGGGATGAACAGACAGACTGAGGTTTTTAATTTGCTTACCTACCAACACGGACTGGCCACTTTAAGGAGTATTTAGTGGAACTCAGTTTGGTTTATCAGTGACCCCGCCTCATCTGTGATGTCGTGTCTCACTCAGCTGTTAACTGACTGAAAGTTTGTAACTCTCACATGATCATGTCTGCATTTTTTGTCAAATTGTTTCTGACAACAGGACTCATGTTGGCTGGATATTTTGGGTGGGGGGTGGTTGGGGGTGTGGGGCAGAGCAGCCAAGTGTGCTTGATATATCCATGACACTGTAGTGTGTGAAAACCTAGGCAGGTTTTTTTTTTTTTTGTTTTCTGACAGACGGCACCACAGTTGGCACCAGCTATCATGCCCCTACTTTTCTGCATAACTCTGAATTACACTCACATTCACACACACACACAGGGAGAGAGAGAAAGAGAGAGAGACCAGCCTACCTGCTTTAAATAGGACAGTCTGGATGCAGGATGTTGTCACCTCAGAAGGAGCAGTCCATTTCACGTCAAAGAGGGGAGGGAAGGGGGTGGGGGTGGCTAGTGTCCTGCTTTTCTGTACTCTGTACTAAAAACGCCTTCATGAGAGAGAGAAAATGCATCTGCTCAATGACTTACTATGGATTTCTATCAACCACTTAAAGTGTTTATGTCTTCTATCATTCGTCTTATGGTTTTTAAATTCATTAAATGAGAGAAAACTCATATTAGCTTGTTATGTAATAAACATCAGTAACAACAACAATACTACTACTACAAATAATAATAATAATAATAATAATAATAATAATAATAATAATAATAACCTCAGATATTAAGTGGTAGACAAAGAGAAGTTTGACTGAAGTTATGTAAATCCAAAGGATTTAAAAAGAGTTTATGTAAACTATAACAGCAAAAATACCAACGTCTAATAAAGCCGAGTTTACCCTCCCATGATAAACTGTTGTTTACAGTAGTTTATGACACATTATGCAGCCCCACCTATTAGGACTTGTAAATGCCCATTACTGGCTGCCAGATGTTCGCAAACAGGCGAAAAGAAAAGCCCAGGAAGCAGCCTAAGTTCTGTGCTTTCTCTGTTGATGTAAGTTTGACGTGTCTAGAAGTGTTTCAGTGCCAGATACCGCGTCCTGACATGAACTCAGTTCCCCATCTAACCCTGGAGTGAGGTACATACAGGGGGAGAGAATGAAAGAAAGAGAGAGAGGGAAAGAGAATGAAAGAGAGAGAGAGAGAGAGAGAGACAGACAGACAGACAGACAGACAGAAATAGAGAAAGAAAGAAAAGAAAGAAACATGGGCTGTGGACTCGTGTCAAAAGAAAGAACATTCTAGTATCTGTAATCTGTCAGTAAATATGTCACATAGTGAGTTTGTCAGGGCCTAAATCATTGCTCAACAGGTTCATTTGGGTTTTCTCTTCAAAATGAAAACATAAATATTAACCAAGAACTCTTGTCAAGGAACTGGAGATGAAAATATTGATTGTTTGGTGTGGTAAGGAGCAGAACAAAATGTGAATTATATCTCATGATTTACTGCCTCACATGTTCTGAGCCTTTAGTTTGATTCGTGGCCAACAGTTTTCCATATGCACTTGACTATACATGAAGTAAACCACGAAACAAAGAAAGTTAAGTGTATGTCTCAGACTGGTTGGAATAATGTTACTCAAAGATTCTTTTAAGGTGGTTCTGAGGAAAACACTAAGACATATGCAATGTGAGATAACTGAATATTTAATGATTTGGTCTTGATAAGTTATGGGATATTTCTTGATTGCTGAAACTGCTAAATAGTCAAGCAAAAGGGATCTATTTGCTGTACTAAGTAGGTATGTGTAATAAAAAAAAAATGCACAAAATCGTTGCATAGAGGTAGAAGGATCAGGGGTGGATATTCAGAGTTTACATAGTCCTACCATACATTATCTCCATGGCAACGTTGGATCTAACGTCGTATGGCCGTTTAGACTCGAGTCGGTTTACAAGAGAAAATTGGAACAGCCGCTACATTTGTGAAATAACTAGGCCTCTGGACGACATGACAGATGCAAGAACGAAGGGAAAGTACAGCTGTGGCCAAAAACGAGACATGCCAGAACATTTTCCATTGCCATACATAGTTTCCTTACCAAAAACACTGAAATCAAATCCCTGTTTTCAACTCACCTGCCAGGCTGTTTTGGACTGGCGGCCGAGCCGCAACTTGGGAAAATCCGTCCGAGGTGCCAAGGTAGGAGAAGGAAAGCAGTTAGCTCAATTACGAACAAGAAGCAGTAGAAATCTGATTTTATAAAGCTTTGTTACAGTCACTTTTTTTTTTTTTTTTTTTTAAACCAGACGGAGAATCTTTTGGCTGACCCGTAATGTAGAACTGTAACAAGGGCAACAAGGCGGTGATTTAATCATAATCCTTC
>NC_044508.1:5764297-5769297 GCF_902362185.1 Chanos chanos | reverse complement strand
ATTATATAGAGAAAATAGACAATGCTATTCTATAATGTGTATATTACAGCAGCTATACAGAGAAAATAGACAATGCTATTCTATAATGTGTATATTACAGCAGTTATACAGAGAAAAATAAACAATGCTATTCTATAATGTGTATATTACAGCAGTTATATGGGGAAAATAAACAATGTTATTCTATAATGTGTATATTACAGCAGTTATATGGGGAAAATAAACAATGTTATTCTATAATGTGTATATTAAAGCAGTTACATGGAGAAAATAGACAATGCTATTCTATAATGTGTATATTAAAGCAGTTATATGGAGAAAATAAACAATGCTATTCTATAATGTGTATATTAAAGCGGTTATATAGAGAGAGCAGACAAGGCTGTACTATAATCTGACTCCATATGAGTCTTTGTTGTTGGTTTACATGTAAAATTGAGGGGGTTGTTTGTTTTTTAAAGATTTTAGAAAAAACTAGTTTGGTTCCATCCTATGACATGGAAACATCATAGATATGAAAAAGAAAGTGACAGAAATCTAGAAAGAGTGACAAATAATGAAAAAGAGACATTTTAAAAAGAATAAAAAAAAAACATAAAAGAGGGAACTTCAATAAAGGCAAAAGGAAAGACACTTACATTTGTGAGCAAGCAGTAAATCAAACGACCCTCCCCATTTAAGAGCCTCCTCTGGCGTTGGCCTGTTTTTGACAACAGAGAGCATGACAAACTCATCTGGAAACATGCTTTTACATTTGTAGTAAACCCTGTGTCCTGCTCCGTCTAGCTCTTGCTCCTCAAAAAATAAAAGTCGGCTTTATCAGTGGCAGTGGTGTTGCAACATTCCAAAAAGATTTTATTAACTTTATTTTTTAACTTACTTAACACAGATTTATAAAACGTCAATTCAGAATCAGTCCAAGTTGCTTTTTCATTACAGGTAACAAATACTGCTTTTCATTCATTCTCTCATTCATACTAAAGGATCATACGTCATATCATTTTAATGACCAGTTGGGTGACACGGTGTTGTGTTTGCATCAGGTTAACATTTCAAGCTCAGTGTTGGTGAGAGAGTAGTCTAGGATATGGACTTACTTGACGGACTTGAGGATTTTCTCCAGTTTGCTTGCCGGGTTGATCCCATGACGTTCGTTATTCTTCTTCCTTAAGAAAGTCAGGCGGTTTTTCATGTCTTTGGCCCTGGGAGAAAACAAAAACACATATGATAAAGACTCCATCGTTAATAACAATTTAATGTGAACCATATTAACCCACTAAAGCCTGGAACATGAAAAACAGAATTAATCTTTCATTGTGTATTTCACTGAAAATCAATGTTTTGCATTTAGTTGTACAATTAAATAGACAATCTCTCTTTTATGCATCATATTTGATACATTTTGCTTTCTGGACAATTTCTCTTGCATACAATATTCTACAGACTCAACATTATCAAATCAAAAAAAGAAGAAAAAAAAAAACACTGTTGGTGATTGAGGTCGCTTGAGAGAATTATGACTGTAATAACGTGACACCATAACACGGATACAAATAAGGAACAGCAAACCAACGTTTCACTCTAATGTAATATGTGAGACACACTGAGAATATTTCACAGAATGGATTTGAGGACAAGCTCATAGATCAAATCTGTTCTTTTTCCCTCCCTTGCCAAGGTGAACATATTTGGAAAGCAAAAGAAAGAGGCGACACCTGAGAGAGAAATCAGGACTTACAGATTCTTTGACTTCTTCTTTTTGATGCCACTTCGTGCAGTTTCACATTTACAGTTTGATTCACCACAAACCTACAAAAAAATCCATGAAAATAGTGTTAGAATCCTTACATGATGTAATCTAATCAAATCAAACTGAACTGAATTAGCTGGATGAACTAAATTGAACTGAACCAAACTGAACTGAAAAAAAGTTAACTGAACCAAGCTTAACTGAACTGAAACAAATAGAACTGAACCGAACCGAACTGAGCCAATCTGAATTAAACTGAACCTAACTGAACTGAACCTTACTGAACAAAACGGAACCAATCTGAATTAAACTGAACCTAACCGAACTGAACCTAACTGATCTGAGCTGAACCAATCTGAATTAAACCGAACCTAACTGAACTGAACTGAATAAAACTGAATTGAAGTGAACCGAGTCTCACCCTCCTTCCAGTGAACAGAAGACAGATCTGGTGTACGGATCCTCCGGTTTTGCTCAGCTCTTTCTTGAGGGTCTTGGGTGATGGAACAGTCCAGCGTCCCTGCGTGTCACGGGCTGTGTCCAGGCAGTGAATGGCGTGATCTGAGATGAATATGGGAGACCGAGGCTCCTGCAGAAGACTTCCTTCACTGTGCGTCCGTCTGTGGAGTGACCTCTGGACACCAAGACCCCCGACCTGCTGACCAAGAGGGGACGCATCCACCATACTCCTTCTCTTAACGTCCCCGTGGTCCAAATAGCCTTCGTCACTGTCCTCCTCTTCCTCGTCTTCGTCTTCCTCGTCTTCATCGTCTGTCGAGGGAGAAGTCATAACGTCAGCGTTGAAGGTGCGATCCAGGCACAGCTTGGGAATGACCAGCGGCGAGGATGATGATGATGAAGACGTGGGCCGGGCACCCACGCTGATCGTCTCCGAGGCGCTCTCACCTTCTCCCTGTTCTCTTTCTGGTGCCTCCTCTCCTCCTCCTCCTCCTCCTCCTTCACCTCCTCCACCACCACCTCCTCTCTCTGTTTTGCCCTCCTTTTCTCTCTCTTTCCAGATCTCCGAAGTCTCTATGTATGGAATTTTGGAGGTATCTCCATGGATGGGCGAAGAGGGAGACTTCTGGGGTGACTGAGCCGGACTAGAGAGTCTTAGGTGGGGCAGACTCTCTGGTGGAATACTGGTTGAACCCGCGGAGCAAAGGTCTGGATAGGAGAGCCTCTCCACTGGGGTGCTGGTTCTGCCAAGGATGGGTGATCCAGATGGACAGGATGGAGAACAAGGTTCTGATGCACTCTGCTGCCTGTAGCTAAACATCCCCAGCTCTGCCTGCTCGCTTGTCGTTGGCTTCGGCATCTGTCAATCAAACGGAGGGGTGAATAAGGTGGGTGTCTGAGGAAGAACTTTTGGTGATACCAAGTTACCAAATAGCCGCAGTCTCTTTCTTTAATCTGATGGTAGCCAAAGTAACATATGGTCAAGGTTCGGAGTTCACCCATGTTTTGTCAGAGAGAAACAGTCATCTATTAGTAATGACAATAATTCATCATTATATGCATATTTTGTTTTTCTAGACGCCTGGACACCAAACGCTGGACTTTACTGGGATTCTAGATAAGCATTTTTACACATTTAATCAAGTACCAAGAACTAATTTTACCATGCAGCCAAAATTTGCTTAAACGGGCATCAGGGAAAGTGTAGAAATCAATGCCAATTTGATGCTATTTAAAATGTTTACAGCAATGAAATCAGTTGTAAAGAAAAAAACAAACACATTTCTGTATCAGACAGGCCTTAATCTCAGCCAGGAAGACTGTGGACCCTCTGTATATTGGCTCTCACCATTTGAAAAGGCTGAGTTTTTAACCTGGGAAATGTGTGTGTATGTGTGTGCGTGTGTGTCTGTGTGTGTCTGCCTGCCTGTCCGTGTGAGTGTGGCCATGGCTCAGCTAATGAGACTCCACAACCATGTTGTTTGATATGAAAACCAGGAGGGTTTCGCCGACCCCCTCCAGGACTGGATTTGGGCACCACTGTACTGTAGCACTAGGGGAGTATTACGCAATTACTGCATTTACAAACGCAAATTAAGTTCTTCATTCGTTTACTACATTAACAGCATGGACCAGGACTGCAATAAGGGTATATTATTGCTGGAAATCTCATGATTACAGCATTTACAAACGCAAATTAAGTTCTTCATTCGTTTACTACATTAACAGCAAGGACCAGGGCTGCAATAAGGGTATATTAATGGTGGAAATCTCATGACTTCAGCCCCTGACAACAAACAGTGTCTACATTTAATATGTCAGCAACTTTTTGGAAAAAACAAAACGAATCGTAACAAGCATCTCACACAGGGACAAGTGTGGGTGTGTTCGTGCCCGAAGAAAGGCCAAAAGAAAGAAAGAGAGAGAGAGAGAGAGAGAGAGAGAGAGAGAGAGAGAGAGAGAGATAAGGAACTGAAGCTGATAAAAACGAATGATCTCTCACAGCAACAGTAGTGAAAGGTTAATGAATTCAGAAGCGCCTACATACACTCGCTCACACACTTTAGAAAGTCTGGTCTCCACAGTGTGACTCATATCGATATTACCAAGAGAAGTAAAGATGCTTCTTTACCCTCTCCCTTTGTCTCAGCCCTCCTGCCCCCAGCTCTAAACGTGTATTTGGAGTGTGATGCCTAATGAGTGTGACTAACACCGACTGCCGCTGAATGAAATCTGTACAGGTTACAGAAAAAAAAAAAAAAGAAAAGAAAAAAACAACCACATTTCTGAATTGGCAAATGAAATGCACTTAAAGCGCGAATGCGCTTGATCATTTCCTGTGCGTGTGTGTTTTATAGGATTTCCTCAGGAATCACAGAAAATGAAAATGAAAGAACAACACATAAAAAAAAACAAAAAACACACGTTCCACAAAGAAAGTTGAGCTTAGCTTCAATTTCATTAGGTGTCAGGTACATGTATTTGATGCACAGAAAACATCTTCGCCCCAACAACTTGTCAAAGGAACGTATCAGAAATATCGTTCAACGCCCGTCACGTTTCTGTCCATCAGATTACTTTTCCCAAAGCCTCCACTGCAAAAACACATAACGCTTAACCTCAGACAGCTTGAAAGATGCAGAAAAGATGTTTTGTAAAGAACTTAGGTTCACATTACCTCACCTTCAGCAAAATCCAATGCTCACTCCCTAAACACAACTAGAGTATTCTTCCACCAGCCCATCATGCAATAGCGCAGCCTTGTGCTCCTCTCGCGCAAGCTAGCGCAGTC
>NC_044508.1:5729297-5761797 GCF_902362185.1 Chanos chanos | reverse complement strand
AAAAGGCCACAGCTCTTGCTAATTAATCACTACTTTGTGAACTAGAAGAGGCAAAGAGGCTTAAGTACTTAAACTAAGAGGTTAAGTCGAAAATGAAGTGTAACCTAAATTTTCTTTTGCCTAGTTGTTATGTAATGCTGAAATTCAGCTAGCTGCCTTTAATCTAATTAAACAGGACACTGATAGATTGAAAACAGCACAAACGTGCTCTAAATAGCTACACCACGGAGAAGCAATGAATCTTTCGTCATTCTAAAAAACCAAGACTTTCCAAAAACAACCGCTAAAGGTGGAAACAGAAATGCCCGTTATAGCTTCTGGCTTTATTTCGATCTGTACCAGGAAAGTGGAGGACACACAAGTCTTCCCACCCAAACTCTAAACGGCTGAGCCGGAGACAAGCCTATTGTTTGGTGCAGACACAGTATCGACAAGCACTGCAGTGCTGTGAGACCAACGCGCGCACGTTCACTTACACTCACTCACAAACACACACACACACGCGCGCGCACGCACACACTCACACTCACACAAGCACACACACGCACACACTCACTCACTCACAAACACATGCACACGCGCACACACATGGACACGCACAGGCACACACACACACACACACTCACACACACAAACACATGCACAGGCACAGGCACACACACACACTCACACACACACACTTAGACACACTGTCTCTCTCTCTCACACACACACAGAATCACTTTCTCATGGTCCTACACGTTTCCTTGTTCATTCTCACATATATACTCTCTCACTCTCTGTCCCCCTCCTCGCTCTCTCTCTCTCTCTCTCTCTCACACACACACATCTAGTGCCTCTTTCCTGACTGTAGTCTCTGCTACACACATAGTCACAAATAACTCTGGGTGGGGCTTCCAAACATCCCCTCCAAGCCAAACAATCAGCTGTTAGACAGATGCATACTGTCCACAGCAGGCCACAGACTAATAAATGTAGAGACATACAGCAAGGTTGACTGACTGCTCATACTGCAGCAAAGTTTGCCTTTCCCTCTCGACTCTAAACAAATGCAGAGCAGATAAAAAAAAAGCAAAATGTTTATAGCTTGTGTTTAACTTTTGCCTGTGTGTTTTGTTTCCCCTGCGTTATTGGATTAATAAGAGAATTCCAACCTTTTTTTTTTTTTTTTTTCAGAAGCGCTGTGCTTCACTAAGATCCTGTTACACACGAACCGAATTTTTTGTCATTCAGAAATCCGTTAGCAATACTTCAGAGAATTTGTCATGAGTTCACTCACCATCCTGTATGTGAATATGATGGAGGAACAGCGGGCTTTGAAGCACGTTGCAACGGCCTGGCTCATCTTCCCTCGTAAGCAGCAACAGGTCTGTGTAGATAAACACTGTGGCCTGTAGGGGGCGAGAGAGGCACCGGTTTTACCCTCATATCTCACATGGCCCGTTTGTGTCACCTTCACTCAATTCAAAACGCTGCCAACACAGCGTCGCCTATAGCAACATACTGAGGGATGTGCAGCCTTGCCATGAATCGGTTTTCCATGATTAAAGTGAAAAGGCTTAATTATTCATATCACTTTCGTGAATTGTTCCATTGGATCGAAAGAGAGAGAGCGAGAGAGAGAGAGAGAAAGAAAGAAAGAGAGAGAGAGAGAAAGAAAGAGAGAGAGAGAGAGAGAGAGAAGAAGAGAGAGAGAGAGAGAGAGAGAGCATTAGTTTGCACATATGTATTAGTAAGCAGCACGGGGCGCACCCTGACGGTTTCACTCCGGTCAATAATAAGCTCATGCTCTCTCACGAACTATCAGTCAGCTAAGCGTCCCAGAAAAACCGATGTCCAGCTGGGAGTATTTGCGCGAAACGGTTCAGTTCACGGGACAAAGCCAACATAATGAAGACCAAGACTTTAAATCACAGTGACAATTGTTCGGGGAGGAATGCGGTAAGACATGATGAAGAGCGCATCTTTATTGTAGAAACTAGGCTAGTCTTTCCCAAAAGTCAAGTCTCACCGCGTAACTATGCGAAACCTCGCCACAAAATTAAGGTCAGATACAGTACGAGGAAACCCCTGAGAGACAGTACAAAAGAAACGACAAATGCTAAAGATGGAGCGTTACCTCAGATACAAAGAGCATCTTATTGCCTTAGCAGATTTATTTGAACAAAATTCAGCTCCAGCTGACATTCCCTTTTACTATCCAGGGGTCATCCAATCCGAAATGGAAAAGCTTTCTAAAGCCTCTCCTTTAAGTACGCTCTCGCTAAAGTGACCGCTGTGCTCACAACGGTATCATGTTTGATTTGTGTCCGACATGATTGTTACAGAAACCGATGCTGTTCCATTTTTCACAAAGAGGTCAATGAAATGGATCTGCGCTAAAAGGTAATGTTTCAGCTACTTCTGCCGCACAGCACCGTTTTCCACTATCGCCGATTCTCTGAGGGGCACACGGCATGTGCAGTAGAGACCTGACATGGCAGAAAAAAAGTCAATCATTTTGAAAACAGACACCAATACACAGAAAGCAGAGGGTCACCTTCCTGGTCAGAAAGCAAGACATTAGGGCGCTCGCTAAATCTATTTCACGATGTTACGATACTAGTGGTAAGTTCTAGATTATGTGCGACCTGGTTTGACCTTCAACAGTACTATGTAGTCAATCAGAATGTATGGGCAAGTTTAGGACAGGTTTTACAACAATGCACCATCCTTACAGAGAACTAATGAAAGCTTATGTGGTGATACCTCAACAAGGAAATGTGTTTCACTCTTAAACTTCCAGTCAACACTGAACTGAATAGTGATTGGGCATGAGGACATTTGAAAGACATTACCTTTACCGACATATGATTACTGTCATGGAGAATCATTTCCTCTGATAACAGCAACATTCTCTCAGGGCTGCACATATCCAGTGGCTGCAAAAAAAACCCATCCCAAACATCCCATTTAGTAAACCATCCACCAACATTAACCATAAACCACCGTTTCTAAATATGTACCTACAATTGACCACAAGGTAGTTACATCAAGTCTAACCACAAATATTGTAAACTGCAGTTATCTTGAGCTTGTTCACTTTAGAAATAAAAAAAGACATTAGAACAGAATAACTGCTTAATTTTAATACTTACACATCAACTGTCGGACTAGGCGAAATTACTTTATGTTTCTGCTATCGTAATGAACCCAAAACGTATAGAATAGAAGAACATCTAAAACCAAAAAAAACAACAACAGTACTGTGTTAAAACGCACGGGCACTTACCTGCACGTGAACTGGGAAGATGAGAATCTTGGGTGCAAGGGTGACGTATGTTCCGTAGTTGGAATGGGGGAGATGGGACTGGACGATGGTGCAGTTCTGGTAGTTGGCGAAACTTCGTCGGTATGCCGCGGGCGGTGGGATGGTGGTCGTTTTGCTGTTCATGGACCTCCTGAGGGTGGCTCTAGCTTGGAGCCCTTCGTCTTGAATGAAGCCGCTGCCTTGCTGAAGACCTCTGGTTGGGTGTGTTTGGTAGATCCTCCCTTGGAGATAATGCGAAATTCAATTAAATCTTTTTGATTGGCTTGATATTTACTGAAATAACCAGGAACTCTCATTTCTCATTAAAGAAGATAAGAACACAGTCCTACCAAGGGTTCCAATTGTTCCATTGGTATCTGGGTAAACAGGCTGCAGTATCTGAAGAAGAAACAACAGTTAGCTACGGCCATTTCTCTCAGATCTTTTAACTTTTTTTCCCCCTGCATATAGATGTTCCTTAACATGTCTTGACATTTCTATTGTGTGCAGGCATGTACTCAATATAATGTATAGTTACAGCCTAAGAGGAAAGAATCAGTTTTAACTTAAATCAAGATAAATATTTGAAGACAAAACTGGGCTTATTTTACAAAAAAATGACTGATTTGTATTCATCATCATCATCATCATCAAGAGAAATATTAGGAAGCATCTTTCTAGTTCACATATCCTACAACTGCCATGCTACAATAACTGTAAGTATTATCAGTGTAAGCTTAGATTTATAATCTTAATAAACCATGGCCAGATGTTCTCTGCTGTAGGGTTTCATGCAAGAGTATGAGTCTTACTTACACACACAGTGTTCACTACAACTGTAGCTACATAATAACACCATAATAATGATACATCCGTAACACAGTAATAGAACACACAACCATAATACAATACATAATAACACAACTGTGATAGCTACATAAGAGCTACAACTACCAACTGCACTGGAATTATTGTCAGCATAACCTTAAATTCATAACTTATACGTAAGAATTTATCACATAATGTTGATAAACCAGTGCCAGATGTCCTTGGGCGTAGACCTTCAACCAAAGGATGTCAGATACACTTAGGCCTACAGTGTATACTGTGCATGTTGGCATACATACAGACACACTCGTACACACACACACACACACACACACACACACACACACATATATATATATATATATATACAGTATATATAGTAAGAGGGAGAGACAGAGAGAGGGAGAGGCAAGCACTCAGTCATGTGGAAATACTATACGCTTGCTGTGAATTAGCATAAAGGTCAAAGCTGTGGAAGTAGCACATTAAGTTAGTCACCATCATGCTCCAGCCAAGCAGAAAAACAGCTCCAACAAGATGGCGTGCTGAAGGGCTTTCTTTCAATTTGACAAACTCCTAAACGCTACTGCACTGAACCGGACCACTGGGTCAGGGTATGCTCTGGCGGGGAGATTGTTTGTGATGTTGTAGCGCTGTTTGTTGTTACCTGGTTGCCTGGGTTGACAGGGGAAAGAATAATGTAGTTGTCCCCATTTGATGATGTCACCCGGGTTCCTTTCAGGGTCTGGGTTCGAGTCTTGTAATCGTTCTCTTCTCTTTTCTCCCTCCATGGCCACGCCGATTCTCCAAGAAGCCCGGTTCCGGTACCTTCTGAGCTACTCCCCTTCTTGCGTCGGCCCTGCCTGTGATTGGTTGGTCTGGATAGCAGGGGCGGGGTTTTGTCTTGTTTCTTAGCGACGGGAGAGAGTGTGTCAAAACCGGAGGCTTTGTAGGATGGTCTGTGTATCAAACCTTCGTAGTACGGTTTCATTACAGGTACCGTCCTCCAAACCACTACTGTGATCTCACTCCGGCAGTTTCTAAAGGAGATGGGAGAGCGGGAAGACAAAAAAAGAAAAAAACATTGTAAATATCTCCATTATCTGACAGCAAAAAGGATAATTTCATGAACCTTAATGAGTCTTCAGGCTTGCACATCACTATCTGAATGCACCACAGTGGGGTACTCCAGGAACTAGATCATAAAAATACCCATTACTTACAAATTGTGAAAGTTGCCGTGTGAAAAAGCCGCAGTGGAAGCAGGTGTAACTAAGGCAATTGCTATCCACAAACCTGATGGCATGTGCCAGGTCCACACATTTCCAATGCTCCACTGGTTGCCCATTGAGCTGCAGGACGGTGTCCAGCTGCTGAAGACCAGCCTGGTGAGCCGGACCACCTGAGGCAAAAGACAAGAGATGCCATTGCAGTAAAAGCTGATTTCTCATTGATATGCTATGTAACCGTGACTTCCATAACACCAGTAACCGAGTTCATCAAGAGAAACCGATGATGGGGAAGAAATGTTGAAGGACCGTGACCCTTTCAGGGAGTCACGCTGGGAGAACCGGGGTCGTAACACCGTAGCATTGCTAGAACTGATCTTAGAATGTAGACGCCAGAGGGGTAACAGACCTGGGTCAACTGCCTGGACCCGTACTGGTGAGTCCGAGAAAATGGTGAAACCATAGCCATCTTTCCCTCGCAGAATGGTAACCTGTGGAAGGGAACAAAACACAAACTCACTGTTACACAGAGCATTCAGTGCTACCCTATTCACTTAAAGCCTGCATGTAATGCATCAAAAAGCAATAATAATAATATTAATAATGTTATAAACTTGCACTTTATGACTCTCTGCAATAAGTTACAAAGGGGGCTAAAACAATTAAGTTGCAATATCAGCTACCGGTCCGTCGAAAATACCACATAAAAGCATGCAAGATCTCATAAACTGATAACTAAATTTGTATTACACAGATGTTAACGTTTAGTTAGTTCATCATGCTTTGAAGTTGTGGGAAGTGAATGTGTTTTTTAATCATGTGACCACTGAACCATGATATGCTCTATGCTACTGGCTGTCAGGGGAATGAAACACACACACACACACACACAATGCATTTTTTTTCACAATAGGCATTGTCACAAGACTACAACACACAATCCCGGGTCTGGACACCCTGGCGAGGAAGCCAGGGAAATGTCATAGCTCCATGGTGAAACTATCACCTTGGGAGTAGTGTTAGTGATCTCTCAGGAATCAGGTCAGACGAAGAGCAAGAGAGAGAGAGAAAAAGGAGAGAGAGAGAGAGAAACGAGCCTCTTGGAAAATGGCCCACCTGGTAGCTGAAATACCACAGAATCAAACAGTCGGAGATATTAAAAAAAAAAAAAAAAAAAAGCTACAAGCTGAGAATTGGTCAAGGTTGCTGGGAGATGAGGACAGAGAGAGGCCCAAGAAAGGAAACGTCTGGATTTGAAACGACAAAGCTCTGGCAAACAGCAGAAAAGGGAATATTTGAACAGCAGCAGAAGTCGTAATGTCGTTACGAATCGGCGGCCAAACTAAATAGGAAATTGAAAAAAAAAAAATGTCGCTCGCATTCACAATAACAATACCTCGGTGCAAGCTGGTCAACTTTCACTCACACTTTCCCTCAAATCTTGGGGTTCAATGCATGGGCATTGCTAAATATTTTCTTTCTTGATTGTAATAATTAAATTTTCATTTAAAAAAAAAAAATGCATCTCTGGTACCTACACATTTCCTTACTATAGACTTTTCTTTAATGTATGACATTTCTTTGGCCCCAACCTGCACTTCAACTCCTAAAATATAGAGCCTTGTATATTTAAACTCACTGAAAACAGTACTCCTCATGCATAATTACACATTTGAGACGTCAGATGCAGTTCAGGTCAAATCCCTTACGTCTGGAGTGCTGTAAAACAGCACACTCTGAAAGCTGGTCATCTACATAATGCATACACTAAAACAACATCTACTTCTTCACAGCTCACCACTTAGCACAACTCTAGTTCAACCATAACCGCACCTCACAGGAGGAGAAACACACACAAGACAAGAGATCCTAAAAAGAATTCGTTGGCGGCCGTGTCAGAAGGGCGCATTAGGCTAACATCTCGGTCACGTTAAAAGGTCTTGTAACGTAGCAATTACGAGCGAAACAAACCTGCGGGAGGTTCCGTTCGATACAGAATCGGCACAGACCGTGGATAGTATGCATTCCCGGACCCAGGTTTACGCGTAAACACGCAGGTATGACATATCAAACGACACGGCTCGTCTTACAGAAGGCGAATCTGGAGGTGTTTCGGGTTGACCTGGTCGACTGATTCTGAGGACCGTAGTGATTCTGAGCTAAGCATGCCTACTCATGGGAACTCAGTTCAGGAGAAGAATAGCAGGAAACCACCTTCCAACCCCCCAGCCTGTGACCAGGCTGCATGTCTGCTCTTGATAAGCCCTACTGTTTCCTGAGTTCTCCGCACAGTAGTGGCTTTACTCCTACTACCGCCGCTAATCTATCCCTGATACGATTGCTTTAGCGTAAACACAAACATCCATTATTGGCGAGACCACGTTAAAAGTTAAAGAGATGTTTGTTTAACGAGAGGTTGGCATGTAATTAATGGAGCGAGGTTGTGTTTTCTCAAGCGAACAGACAGGTGGACCGCAGAAAAACAGATCCGACGGATTTTCTCACTTTCTCTCGTTTTCTCTTTTCTGGAAGTGAAACGTTAGTGTTTCATTTGGCGCAGATTTAAAAAGTAAAAAAAAAAAAAAAAAAAAAATCTAGTTTGTGTTGAAAAGAAAAAACATTTGACCTGTCACCTAAGCAGGCTGTCAATTAAAAAAAAAAAAAAAAAAAACCCAAACGTTTAAATGGGATGTCCTGTTTGAACGCCGACTTTAAAACATTTTTAATACGATTCAGTGAAATCAATAAAATATCAAAACACAACCAGAAATCCTAAACAGCGTATTACGGTAACGGGGGAAGGAAGGGCAAGAATGATTAGCGACTTGTTTGGACCGACTTCCACTTTTCTGTTGAAAAAGGGTGCTGCGCTG
The DNA here is from genome assembly GCF_902362185.1 of Chanos chanos. NCBI lineage: Eukaryota > Metazoa > Chordata > Actinopteri > Gonorynchiformes > Chanidae > Chanos > Chanos chanos. Next base: position 5,753,578 of record NC_044508.1, on the reverse strand, counting down.
AGAACAAACGCAGCGTGCCAGAAAATGGAATTGAATGCAAATAAATCATAAACAGAAGCTCTTGACTGACTTCCTATTACGGCCACTTTGTTGGCTTTTCCCGTTTCCCAGCTTTGTCTGCGGAGAAAAAAAAAGTCTTGGGCGTAGAGTAGCCATGGGAAAAAACGACTCGCTGAAAGTGGGTGGGTGGGTGGGTGGGTGTGCATGTGTGTATGCATGTGTGTGTGTGTTTGTGTGTGTGTGTGAGAGAGAGAGAGAGAGAGAGAGAGAGAGAGAGAGAGAGAGAGAGAAGATCAGCGAACGATAACGTAATATCCAAAAAGCATCCAACACACTCCCCTTTTGCAGTGACCGTCTAACCATCGGAGTAGTTTACCGCTGTGACGTCCTGCTGCAGATTACTCCCTGTGCTATGAACTCCAGCAGTTTTGTGAGGACCACGGTTTTTAAGCTTTGTTTATGCAATAATCTGGTATTTATCATATTTTAACTAAAGTCAATTTCAATTTAAGGTCACTAATCTTGATCCTGATGAGTGTTATGTTTAAGTTTTGACTATAACTACGTTTTTAATTTAAAATTTTTTTAAAATCACCAGTCTGAATCCAAAATACTTGAAAATGAGTTGAGATAAGTCTGGAGCAGAAGAAATGCTTTGAAAATAATGCTTCTGAAAGGACATGTTTCATCAGGAATGTACAAGGTCAGCTAATATGCCACGATACTTTTGCTTTAAATATATAGTTTTGCATGATTTCTTTTCACATAATGAAAAAAAACTACACTACAGTACTATCAAATATTGATGATAAATATCATGCATGTTCTTTCTCTATTCACAAAGCATTAATGTCAAACTTGTTAACGTGAAATAAAGATTAACGCAAAAAAAAAAAAAAAAAAGAAAAACCCGTCTCAATGTCCAACAAAATTACAGTTTCAGAATCAGCCTATAACTATGCATGCGTTTTTCATATATGCGATAAACACAAACACAAAGACAAACACAATTATTATCCAATACTCACTGTCAACGCGCGCATGTTCTCCGGGCTCGTGTTCTCTGATCTAGCAGCATGGTCAGAGAGAGCAGCCTCTGAAAGAAACACAAGAGAATCCCAAGAGTCCCAGGCTGACATGCCGTCCTTGGAAAACATGTTTCTATCTCCCCTTACTCCCTCTCTCTCTCCTTTCCCTCTCTCTATCGACTCTTTCGTCAATCAGGAGACGAGAACGGAGTGGCAGCGGTGCCTTGGCCTCTGTAGAAACTGCTCACTCAGTGAGAGAGACATTCAGCCTTTATCCATCTGACATGGATAAGCTGAGTTCAGAGAGAGAGAGAGAGAGAGAGAGAGAGAAAACAACTCCCCTCAATGCACTCAATGCATTACCCCCCTCCGACTCAATCAAGCAACTACAGCCTCCCCCCCCCCCCCCACTCCGTTCCAGTAACCATAGCGATTACAACTCTCCCAGGAAACAATGTCTTTTTAAGCGTTTTTCATAGTAGCCCCTTTTCAGCGGGGGACACAATAAAGCTAGCTGGCTTTTTCCCCCTCAAGTTCTTCACATTAAGCCCTCTCTTCTCCCCCTCTCAATTCTTCACCTCCAACGACTCTTCTCTTTCTCTGACCGAAACGTAATCTCCTCTGACTCTCAGAAACGGCACACGCGCCCGTCCTCCTTTCCGCTTACTCTTCCCCTTCCATTCCGTTCCTTCCCAACGTCTTCATGACGACCCTCGTTAGTCAGTTTTAATTAAGACTTTTCTCTCACGACGGGCTTTCTTAACGAGGCGGAAAAAAAAAGGGGGGGGGGACCGACGAGAGTCACGCGGGACAATTTTTGGGAGTTAAAAAAAAAAAAAAAGTCTCCCCGCGTGGACAGCGGAGGAAGAGGAGGAGGCTATCCCCTAAAGTGGATTGAATATCTCTGAAGGCTCACACAGAAGTTTTTTTATTTTACCGCTTTCCATCTGACAGCTCAAACTCTCAGAGCATCAGTAGCACACACACACACACACACACACCCCCCCAGGCCTTTGTTACTGGATGAAAGGGAGAGACTGGCCTCCGCTGGGAGGAGACGTAAGGAGTCGTGGAAAAGCTCGCCTCTGTCAGCCTGAGAAAGGTGCTGAGATACTCCTGTGATAACTACGCACAGTCACAGTCCTGATAGACCCTAATGACATCAATAAACGTAACGCTGAGTTTGATCTGATGGTCGGAAGTACTAAAAAAAAATGTAGTTTTCTCTCTCTCTCTCTCTCTCTCTCTCACACACACATACACAGGTACACAAAGTCAAAAAACAAAAGACAAAAAAAACGTCTTATGATCATCTTGTCTTTCCCTAAAGCCACAAGCAGAAATTCGAATCTAAGTATTGCAGGACTGTGGAGGGACTGTTCAATCTTTCACCTGACTTAAAAAAATCTCTTCCAGGGGTTTATACCGTGAAAACCACTTATCTCTTAGCTATGAGCTCAGAGAGGCCAGGGGCCAAATCCTGTGAAACTGCTCCACTCACCAGCAGCCGATGCTGGGATCTGAGACCTGATCCTCCTGGATGCAACCTTCAGATGTTTTCCTCTGCCCAACTCTTCACCCAGGAGATAATACCACCCTCTGATCACCTGATACCAGACCAGAGACAGACGACGGCAGGGAAGAAAAGAAAGAGCGTAACCAGAAAATGAGAAGGAGAACAGAAAAAGAGAAGAAAAGAAAGACGAGAAGAAAAACAGAGAGAGAGAGGGAGAGAGAGACAGTAAGGTGTTATTTTCCGTGCCTGAAACCAGGTCTTTATCTGCGTGTCATGGTAATGCTGTTTGGACAAAGTTCTCCACAGCTTGCATGACTGCTGGCTTTTGAGTCACGGAGTTCAGGGCCCTGCTGGAGCCGATGCCTGCGCCCAAGGCTAGCGAGCCAGATGGCAGTGGGTTATATAAATCCAAACAGAAAATGTCTGTCAGGCTTGATCTAATTCTGCTGAAACTAACACCCTCCTCGAACGTGTTTAATTAAATCTCGCGTCCCGAGAGACCAGCGAGACGCTTCGGGTTTAAATTTGGTGTCGGATCCAAAAACGGAAAGGAGGCGCAGAAACGTGGTTCTTCAGGTGAAATCGGCTGGCGATGCTGACGCTGGCAGATACAGCTCAGGGTGAGGTTGACGCTCCCCAACGCAATAGTAGGTCATTTTTCAAGCCCCACTGGACAGCATCACAGCAGACTCCTCTCACTGATGGTCTCAGGGCATTTGCTTAGGAAGTACCATTTACGTAAGGAGAGATAAACAATATATATATATATATATATATATATATATATATATATATATATATCATGTTTTTCTTTTTTAAAAAAAATCAAATTACTATTTTGAGAGCACAATAGCATTAATAGCAATAATAATAATAATAATAATAATAATAATAATAATAAAGAAAAACATAACGTGAGTACGCTGTCACACTTGGATCGAATACATATTTGTAACAGCTTGATGGTCAGTCTCACTGCAATGATTTTTACTGCCGTCTGTGCCTGTCTCCTTGTTCTTGTGACTCAAAATCAAACAGGATGATGTTACGCTGAAAGCCTCTGAGAGAGATCAGAGACGGTGTAGGTAACCTAATGGCAGGTACGGTTCGGTCCCGTTGGAAAAGTGGCGAGGAAACAAAGGTTTGGCAGTAAAGTGTCCTAAACGTTCTAATGTAAAATGTCCTAATAAAAAATACCCTAGTCCCAGGACTGTGTAAAACAAGGTGTTTTTGTTCAAATATTCTGACTACTGCAACTACTCTACTCTATTTGGAGAAAATGTTTCCAAGAGTTCTGTTTGTTTGACATTTCATTTCACCTTTAGCGATTCCATGAGAGAGTAGACTCCAAAACTCATACAGCCAAGGAAATCACTCCTTCTGAAATGATGAGAAAACACTCTTAGATATTACACATGATCCTCTGATAGTCACGCTAAAGATACACTAGTGAAATTAGCTGCAGCATGACTATATAAAAAGAAGAAGCCAACTGGGCATATTTCTTGGACTCTGTAATACCATTATTTTATCCACACATCTAAATAAGCTCATTTAAATTTTTTGTTTAGACTTCACGGTTGTTACACTATTTGAACCAGTTCCCTTCTTCTGAGTTAACACATGTTAACGACGGCAGAGAACCTTCCGGAAATTCAAACGGCACGGGATAGAACTTTCCTTTACCTAGCTGTCCGGTTGCGGTTCCACACAGTTACCAACAGTCTCTTCTTGTAGTCCTCTGCTCCTACGGACCTAAAACACAAACGGTTCAAACTCATCAATCAAAACCTCTCCACACTGGGTCCCTGCCACAAAGGGACCATTCAAATGTTTTTAAGCACAACCTTGCCCTCTTTAAAAGCACACATAAAGGAAAGCACCAGACCAAAGGCCTGTTGCCTAATCAGCTATATCTGAAGAAAAAAAGAATAATCAAGATAATGACTACAGGCAGTTTTCAAACAAGGAGAGATTCTAGGTCTATGTGGTGTGGATAATTCAGTTTAGCCAAGAGATTTTTTATTGCCCTTTGAGTTAAAGGCACTTTTCAGGAGGTTTAGAAATGTAAAAAGCAAACAAACAAACAAAAAAAACCCCCTAAACCGTGACTTACAGCATAAAGGTTTCGTTGAAGACTGGATTCTTGCAGTCTAGTATCGTCATTGTTTTCTGTCGTTTCGTGTGATCTGCATCTGGAACTATCGCTATCTGTTTATGGAGGTATGAATCATTTACACGCATACTCATGTTGTATGCATACACATATGCACATGCATTCACAATTTTACAGAAGAAACTTGAGACATTACACAAAGTGTTTGTAGCACAAACTTGTGGGTGATGTGTAATATGTACAACACTTATCAGGCATAATAAGGATTGAATCCAAAGGCAAACACGCACTAACACAAGCACAACTCTGTTTTTTCAGACGAGGCAAAAAAAAAAAATACAGCTCTTCACAAAATCACTACTTCACTTACATATTTTGCTTTATTTTAGTTTTCGTTATTCCGGAAGATTAGGATATGACAACACTGTGTTATCGCAAGAACACAGAGCTGAACATTAGTCAGCGCTGTGGAAATTCAGTTCCACACACGCGGGGATTTCAAACATGTGAGACGCTCCAGAACTCCGGGGATCTTCCATAAATGCATGAACCAGATTGAAAAACATGTAACACGCACATGACCGAACCAGATTAGAAACGCGTAGCACGCTTACCTTAACGTACGAATCACATGGCCTGTATTGTTTTCCCAAAAGCCCCCTCGCCTCCATAACTGTGAATAAACCAGAAAGTCAGTCACACATTCTTAACATGCTAACAGAATCCCCCATGCAAATCAAAACACTGTTAAGGTAATTATTTTATAATTACATTATCAATAATGCAAAAACTACCAGTCACACATTTTATCCAACACAAGGCACTCATCTGAAGGAAACATTAGCTACAAGTAGATTCAACACAACAACAAACTGACTATAGAGTAGACCCTCAGAAGACCTGAAAAGAGTTGAGATATAGAGTGAAATACATTATGAATAAATAAACCTAAAAAGACTGTGAATCTCTGGACACTCTAAGCTGTTTTATTGCTGAGTATCGTGCATATTGGGTCACGGAAGTGAACTAATGGGACTTACTGTGGACATAAAGCATACCATCACTGGGTGTTACTGACAGTCGGACCTGTCCTGTGGGTACAAGGGAAAAATAACAATTATTAAATACACAGATGTAGGCGCGTGCACACACACTCACACACATGCAAACACACACACACACACACACACACACACACACAGACAAACAGACAAAGACAAACACACACACACGCACGCACAGACACACAGACACGCACACACACACACACACACAAACACACACAGACAAACACACACACACACACACAGACAAACACACATACACACACACAGACACACACACGCACGTACACACACACACACACGCACGCACAGACACACACATGCGCACACGCACACACCCACACACACACACACATACGCACGCACAGACACACAGACACACACACACGCACGCACACACACACACACACACCACACACACACACACACACACACACACACACACACGCACGCACAGACACACAAACACGCAAACACACGCACCGCACACACACACGCACGCACGCACGCATACACACAGACGCACACACGCACACACACACACCAACTTCTGAAGACCTAATGGTACTCCCAATATTAAATCCTAAAATAACAATTCCATCATTAATGCTGAACATCGTATTCTAGCATTCCAAACTAACAGTGTCTGTGTGGACAGTCTGTGAGAGAATACTGTAAGGTCAAAGGTCACAGACAACGTTTGTGACCTGACTGCACACAAAATGACCAGTTATTGCCATGGAAACCACCCCCTATCCAAACACAGAGTTTAAGTTAATAGAGCATGAGAGGTATATAACTTCAGATCCCAGCTGCCTACAGCCATACACGCACACAAACACACACACACACATACACACACAGACTAATGTTCTAACACACAATAGCTAACATTCCAACAGCAGCTTTGACACTGTGCCACAGCAATGAAAACCTGTTCAACACATTAGCCAGCTCTACGAAAGCAAGAACTTATAGAACAAAAAAAGAAACTAATTTCTTTCAAAAAAAATGCAAAGTAGTTTAACAAAACCTAAACAGCATGAGACAGAAGCTTCTTCATAAACATCTGTTTATGTACTGGGTGAAACAAGTCATCAGGTCTAACACAAGACTTGGACTCACGGCTATACAAAGCCCACTCTCTGTAAAAAAACGAAACCGTTACACCATACATTAGAGTCCTCAGAACTCACCAAACGTTTGTAAAATGAACGAACGTGTCTGTGCTACGAGACGACGGGCTAGTGTCACTCTCTGTGTTCTCTGGCGGTCCATTTCACGAAAGGAGAGAGATCAAGAAACAGCATAACACAAAACACTCTTCTCCAAACAAAAAAAAAAAAAATCACAAAACAAATAATAAGTAAGCAATCAGTTGTCAGCTTGCATGTCATGAAACTGACAACAGTGGACAGCGAGCATAAATTCTAACCGCCTTCCTATTTTGAATGGAAGATAAAGAGCAGGCGGAGGCCTCTGATTGGTTGAAGACGTGCTTTGAATGAAAGGGGGGGGGGGTGTGAATCTAAATGGAGGCGTGGCAAATCCACCTGCCGCGGCAACAAAACAATCGCTCAACTCTTCTCTCTCTCTCTCTCCTCTCATTGCCTCTGTACACAACACACTGTGTTAACACTGAGTAACACTGACTACTGGCATTTACAAAAACCACAGGGCAGATCTGGGAGAACACAGAGTCTGGATCTGGGCTTTGTGGTCATTATTTACCAAGTGCTTCATTCAATCAAACCATCATTAAATTGCACCGGCAACGACGACATGCCTGGTTCTTAGGAATTGCGTGGGAAAACCCAATGAATCCAGTACACTTTAAACATGATCTGTCCACCCTCTCCACTGGCTTAGACCAGGATTACTAAATTATACATTAAGCTTTAAGCTTATGAACATACTGCATTCATGTGTTTAACTCACCATAACACGAAATGAAAACAGCATCTTCCAATAAAGTAATGTAAGCTGTAAACAGGTTTACAGTAACGTGATACTTGAGTGGCGTTGGGATGTTTTTCTGTTTGTTTTGAATGTCCTTGTGTTTAATATGAATAATTAACTTCAGTGATGGCGCACCTACCATCAAATATTTACTGCTCTAGGTGAGTTATGATAAATGTAAGAAAAAAAAAACAGATTATAAATACAGATATGGAAGAATAACCTCAGTGAAGAAAGAAATAAAGGAATCACACCGATTTATTTTTGAGGATGAAAACACATTTCTTACTGGATTTATATCATAAGATTTTCCTTTGTAGATGCTCCAAACATGCATTTGAGAACAAAAAAAATCGAACAAACTCCATACCGAGCTTGTACATCATCTTTTCGTTACTGTTGCTTGATTTGAAATAATGTATTTAAATTTCTGTGTGTGCAGTCAGGTTCTCTCGCCTTTTGGTCTGTTAATGGACTTTACTCTTTATGAGTCACCCATTAAAGTAGCTCAGGAAATGAAGCAGTCATATGGTTATTAGTGTTCCCAGCTCAAGTCAGCCATAACATCACCCCCCCCCCCCCCCAAGACAAAAGAGCCTAAGTCCAATTTATCATTCTGAAAAATAGTCATTATTTTTGAAGTGGGGGGAGGGGAGACTAAATTATTGCCGGGTTTTGCAGAACAGGGATAAACGTAGTCATTTAATATTTCATGTTACAGTATTCCCATGTGTTCATACTAAGTAAAGGCACACGGAAAAGTAAATCAATGTTACATGCCTTAAGCATTCTCTATATGTTTCGTGTAAGGTTTTTCCTATGAGGGGGAAAAAAGGCAAACAAAACCCCATGTCATTCAGTGCATAAGCTGAGTGCATTCGCCTACACAGCACCACAAGGAAACGGGTACCATTTATTTTTACTGAATATACTTATTTCAGCATATGTACATTTCATTTTTACTTTAAATTGCAGAAACAGCAAAAAAAAAAAAAAAAAAAGGAAAACGTGTACATATGCCAAGAATGACTAAATCACTTTCGGACCGCCAAGAAGAGCAATATTATTTAAAAAATAAAATAAATGAAATAAAATGCACTGTGATACATAAAACTGAAGGGTGAGAGTACTCTGTCATTTCATCTATAACCACTGCTCTGTTTGGTTTAAGGACATTCGTCCTGAACAGATTGATCAGTAAGATGGTAAACACTGCGGCGGTCAAATGCACGGTGTATTTGCTGTTTGCAGTGAATACTGCCATCTAGTGGCAAAATAGAGGAATGTACTGCGCAAGTCTCATTGGAAAATATCAAGACTTGGTATTCGACGTTATTTTTCTTTCATACGTAGGTTACTAATATTTTTAATATGACATTATAGTACTGTTATCTCATAAGGCCCACTGAATTGAGTGACTGGTTACTTATCTGACACAAACTCTTTAAACACTAACTCTGCAATATTGTATTTTACAGTATTGAGTTTTGCCTTTAGCCGGACTTCCACAGAGTGCAGAGTTACCACATATCTTAATAGCTACATTAGAGATTTGATGCTAAGCAGAGCGACGTCTCCTACCTTTCCCCCTAAGCCCAGAGGGGTGAATCTTCCTCCTCTTTTTGGGTGCCGGTTCCACAGTTGTCCTTAACGAGGTCTTCTTGACCACTGCAACTTTGACCTCTGCCCCTGGGCCCCTATGAGTCACTCCTGTGTCCCTGTCACCCTCCTCTGGCCAGCCAGACTGACGAATGCTGATTTAACATCAGAGGACACACACCCACAAGAACACACACACATGGGAAACCTTCAGTACATTACATTAGCTGTGGGGCACACAGTTTATCCACGAACAGGCGAGCTTATGTAATGTTTGTGGTACTTTACTTTGATAGCTGGTGCTGGGTTAGGGCTGGTTTGTGCCTGGTGGAGTTCCTTTGGTCTTTGGTGTGCTGTGTGCTAGGTTTTCTCCCAGCGTGTTTGGAATAGTCCTTTCTTTCTTGGCATCGTCTTTTTGCTGCTAGGGCTTTCTGTAGAGGTTCTTCTTGGAGCCAGAGTGAATCCCTAAATGTAGAGGGAATAACGAGAATATTATGTATTCTCATCGTATTATTCACAACGGTTAAGAATCTAGTCTAGGAGAATACATGCCAAATTAGCACAGCATGGGATCGAGTAAACGGTCAATCAGTCTGGGAGTCAAATTGTTAAAGCGCATAAAACGAGGAATATAATTAAACTTCTACAATATTAAGATTTTGCCTTTTAGATGCTGTTTAAAACCGTACACTGCCGCGAACAGAGATTTATGATTTAAGGGTGGGGTGCATTATTACTGTGGTTAATCATCATAAAAAATCAATCTGCACGATGTGTAAACACAGAACGGAAGGCTATTTTTGATCTTAGTTTAATTAAGGAACCATCGTGCTGTTGAGGGAGATATCTAGTGACAGCACAGCTGGTGGCCTCACGAGGACAAGGACCCCGTAGCATTAAAAGGTCAGAGTCACATTTCTTACAATTCAGATGCAGTTTTCCATTTGGAGAAAAAAAAAATCATTTTCTTGTTAATATGTGGCAATTTATTTAGATTGATTAATATTCAGTGGAAAATAATATTGTAAAACAATTTCATGACAAAACAAAGTAAAAAAAAAAAAGTTTCTAATTCTACAAATTAGAAAAAAGTACAAATAGAGATTACAGGGAATTTTGTAATGATTTAATGTTCGAGAGTTACCGCAATTTGCTAAACAGTAGGAATAGGCCTATATCTTTACATCTTTATCGCAGCCTTGTGGAATGAACGCTTCAGTAATCGAACTTGAACCAAGTGGCTGCAGCTAGATAGGCGTGGAGGATTACTACGTCTAAACTATTCTTCCCTGATCTCTGGAAACGACATCATGATGTCTTTAGTACCTTATGTCTCATTGTCTTATGATTGTGTGATTCGCATTAACTAGTGAAGCTATCGTATAGGGAAACAATGGTTCCAAGACATTTCAATGATGTTCGCCAGTCAGTCATAAAATATGCTGAACAACTTTCAACTGAGTTTATGTAAAATATGGAAATTCTGGGCCCTATAATACAGAGGATTTTTGCTCGCCCCTTATTGCAGAACAGTGTACGCAATGTTGGTCTTTTTAACAACGTTAAGAAGAAAGTTTCACTGAAAAACAGCGTCATTTGTCTGGTTTAAAAGGAGGCGTTTCCAAGACTCCCCTAAATATTTACAATCCTCTCACTTACCTTCTTCTGTTGTCCAAGTAAAACTGCGCTTGTTGTTTGGCGTTTTCCATGTCTTCCACTTTGTCTCCGGCCAAATTCCACAATCTGATAATCCCTCTGTCCTACCTTTCCATTCCCATACTCCAAGAAGTTCACAGGTCGCCGCCTTCAATATTCAAACTCCAAACTTCCCCCATCCTCCGCGTTTTGGGAGGAAGTATGTAGTCTCAAGTTGAAAACTGTAAAGAAGCAGTCGACCAATCCGTGCGCTCTATTTTAAAACACACACATACACTCACGCATAAGTAAACTCCTCCGAGTCCCCCTAAATCCATCATTATCACTAATTGTTTCCTGTTAGTGTTGTTCTTTATCCCGGTTGCTTTTGGAGTTCCGTCGCAATCATATCTATTTTTTCCCCCTTTACCTAGTGCTCTTTATCTCTCATACATGTGGGAGACGTCAAGTAAGAGCTGTAAACATCAAGACATTTGATTTTTTTTTTCGTGCGGAATCTCATTGCTACATGACAGTATAATCATAGTTTGAAAACCGTAAATGACTGATAGAATGTGGCAGTCTTGTCTCATTTTTTTTATTCTGATTCTATGTGGTTAACATTTGTCAAATTGTATCTTCAGGGAGAACTGTTCATTTTCCTTCACTGAACCTCGTTTTGAATGATATTTTGGATTGAACTGAAGGGTGGATGCAGTTGGAACATCACCACGAAAGCAAATGAAGCAAATGTGCTTTCCACACAATGCCTTCGCTTTGGCTTTATTTGACTGTCCAGATTGTAATTTAAGTTGTTGTTGCTAAGTCCGTTGCCAGGTTGGGAGAATTCCAGATTTTTCCTTTTTTCCCCCCCCTCCCCTTCTTCCTCTTCTTCTTCATTATCTCCCTTTCAGCTACATGTCTGCGTTTCAGGTCTGGTTGTAAATATACTGTAGCTGGGGGGTCTCCTCTTTTTTTGCCCCCTCACTATTAACAGACATGTTTCCACGGGAGAAGCATACTTTTTAGTTCAAGCTGAAATCCAGTCACTTTCTCTGAGAAGCAATGACCTCATAAGGTAAATAAAGTGGGCAGAATGTACAGATGTACATCATTCGAAAACATCCAAACTAAAACTTTTCAGCCAGTTTCAACTGAAATTCAGAACATAGGTGCACAAGCAAATTCCACCAGCAGTTACTAACAACCCAGATGTTAAAAGATAAAAACAAACAAACAAACAAAAAAAAACAACGCTTACCACAAGTTCAGAAAACAGTCTGATGAAACAGTTAATTTGCCCAAGTACAAGCCCAGTACAGCCGCTGAGGTTCTGGGGACACTGGAACACAGCACTCAGGAGACAATGACATAAAAGAGGAGGGTGGTCCCTTCTCCAACAACACAGAATCATGAGGGATCACTCCCATTGTTATACAAAATGATCCCTACATGGGTTTGTGTTTTACAAGACAGCTCGGGCACCCCTGCTCCATCAACAATCAAATAGGAATGCCCTGAGAGGATTACAAGAGGTTTGAACCCCCCTCCCCCCCCAGGATAGCAAGATATGGAATTTTGACTCAAATTTAGGGTGAAAGGGGCTTGAAATAATGATACTCGTTTTTCCTTGAGGAAGAACTGAATGTTCTGTTTACTTAAGGCAGAGGTCATGGTCTCTGCAGGTATTTGAAACAAAACAGACAACAAACACAACAAAAATCTGATGGAAAGTTCTAAACATTTTCATGTGGAGAGGAAAAGAAATAAAGAAAGAAAGAGAGATAGAAAGAAAGAAAGAAAGAAAGAAAGAAAGAAAGAAAGAAAAAGAGAAAAAGGGGAAGAAGAAGAAAAAGAAGAAGAAAAAAAAGTGATGACAAAAAGGATGAAAACATGTGCATGGAAACAATATTTTTCACTTAAGACCGCTGAGAGGCCTCCTTTTCTGGACAGCCAACTGTATTATCTCCTCCCCTCCACCCTAAACATTGTCATTACATTGTCCGTCGCATCAGCCCTCAACACGTAAAAAACAAACAGCAGTGTTGTTGACCCACTTAACGTATGGAAAAAACCTCCCAGCATGGGGTGCCACACAACGATTAGCATATTATGTCCTTAATGCACTGACTGTTGTGGGGAAAGAGGTGAGAATCACTGCTGAGTTACATCCATAATTCACAAAGACAGTGCCATTTCCTCCACATGTTTCTCCAGCAAACTTGGCAGAGAGAGTTATCAGATTCGTCCGTTCCTTTATTGGAACCAGAGAGTGAAAAAGGGAAAAACAGTGTAATGAGGGGAGAAAAGAAAACATTCCTGGGCAGGACCGACTTAACCCCGCACAACAGCAAAAAATTCACACTGTGGAGTACCTCAGCCTAAACCAGACTGAACGACATACTTTATAGTATTATTCTGAATGTACTTGTCATACTGGTATGTTCAGGTTTAAAATAAATTGCGGAGAGGCGACGAGAGCGAGAGGCCATCGCTTTTCTCTCTGTGATGGGACTGGACAGTTAGCTGCACTGAACAGACTTCCTGTTTCTCCTTTTTCCGAGCAGTTTAATTCTCTGGAGATGCATCAGTTGACTGAACTCTGTTTTAACCAAGTTTCATTACCGATTCCACCTCTCGCTCTAAATGTGTGAATGTAGATTTGTACACTGCAGGCACTGAGAAAGCCTTTTTCAGCTTTAATTTTTCTCACGTTTGTTTGTGTTAGATTGTAGAAGAGACCACATCGCAAAAAAAAAAAGACAGGCACACACATTACTGTATTCACATAGACCCTTTAATTACATCACAAATCATTGGCCAGTTTATATTTGATGTCTTTGACCAATAACAATACCATACAGCAGAAAGAGAGAGAGAGAAAGAGAGACACATAGACACATTCACTCTAGTCATTTAGAGAGCTTGGCAACCCAGACATTGTCTTATATGTATATACACATACATGTCATATATTAATTTTTGTACAATCACTCATATATATATATATATATATGTATATATATATATATATATATATATATATATATATATATATATATATATATATATATATATATAACTCTAAGCAAAGGAAGCACAAGTTCCATAGATGCACCACACATACACATAAAACATTAATGATTCATTAATTGTATGTTTCATGATAATCAATAATATATACTTTAAGAGTTGGTTGAACTGGTGTTTAATTAGATCACTTTGATTTCATTTAAATAAAGTCATTTATTTCTGAATAAAGTTGCAGCCAATCACAGAGTTTCAGTGACTTGCAGCTTTCAAGAACTAAAAAAAAAAAATAGAACTTTTGAAGTTTCTTCTTCTTATTATTAAAACGGACATATTTTAACTCCGACTTGTCCCTTTGATCAATGTCCACAATCAGTAATTGCCGCAGTAATATATCAACATTAAAATTCAAACAAATGAAACACATACATGTCTATTACCTAATCATATTTCCATCATGATATTTTATTCTCAACGATCTCTTGAAACATTTCCACACTTATTCGACAAATTTCACAACACATATTCTTTATTTTATTTACACCTTATTTCAGTTCGGTTTCGTCTGTATTTTGAATTACAAAAATGTTCCAGTATTACTCGACTTTGGGGTGTCAGGGTGGTATAGTGAAGAATCAGTAAACACAGTATATCATTTCAATGAAACAATCTGACTGACAGTAAGCACCATTAGATAAGACAACTCAACAGATGAGGAGTGTTTGCAAACTGTTTGCATTTCGTGTGTTTCCCTGTAAGCCCCTATTCGTGAACAGACACGTGCAATATTTATGTTGGATAATTACTGAACCCCCATAAGTGACAAAGTTCTATTTAATACTTAATTTTTCATGTGGAACACACATTAACACTACGCACAGCAACTTCAGTACGATTAACACTGCACTCAAGTGACCGACACACAGTAATACAAGGGCACACTTAGCTCACTGTCCCCAAGACTGTGTGGAAGTGAACAGCGTTTGGACAGGGAGAATAAAATGACAGAGGTCCAATCCCAAAACCAATCCTTAACCAGTTCTTCTCCTCACTAAATCTATCTAGAAAGTCCAAAACAAAAAAAGACTCCATAAGTATCAGTAATGTGGTAGAAACTCCATAGCTAACCTCTGTGGGTCGGGTTAATACAAAGTCTGCCAGATTACTTCAACGTATCATGTCGCTTGAGCTCTAGTAGCGTCATGGGGACAAGAGGATATGGAGCGAATTGGGATTGGGCCCTAAAAGTCCCATAGTCTCTGGTAGCAATTCTCTGCTGCTGCTGCTGCTGCTGCTGCTTCCTCCAAGGTTATAATCTCAATCCCGTCCACGTATGCCTGGGTGTCGATGCAGGTTGGCAGCGCTAAGAACCAGTTCTGCTGCAATCGTGGACTTTTTTTTTCTCACCTTCGTCATCCTTGCTTTCATCAATCTCTTCATCGGAGGAAGGGCAGAACAGAGAGAGAGAGAGAGAGAGAGAGAGAGAGAGAGTAGGGGGAAAAGGAGGAAAAGACAGAATTGAGGAAGGTGAGGACAAGGGCGTTTTAAGAGTCGAACGAGGGATGTGGACTCTCGCTGTGAGAGGGGCTGCCTTTGCTTGGGCGACTGAGAGAGAGAGAGAGAGAGAGAGAGAGAGAGACGGATAAAAGACGACGGGAACAGAAAGCGAGCGAAAATGAAAACAATTAATTCGCAATAAAAACAATTTTTGTTTTTTCAAAACTCGAGGGGTAGAAAAAAAAAAATAAACAAACCCGATAACAAGATGTTTAGACGCGATTTTCAAAATTCATTTCTATAAATGACAAAGGAGTAAATATACAACACAACAAATAACTGAACAACAACAACAACTCAACATTCTGCACTATGAAAAGCTTTGTTGTTTTGGTGCAGGGATGTCGTTTTTCCTCACAAAAATAGATAATACACATACATTTAAAAAAAAAAATAGACAAAGACATACATAGAACAACATAGAAAATATGCTGAAAAGTTAACCAGCTGACACAAAACCAATCAAAAAAAAGATGACAACTTGATTACAAAAAAAAAAGCAAGAAAAAAAACTGATGTAAGAAAGCTGACATTAAAATATATTCCCACTGGAACCTTTTCAATGAATGTTCGTGTAATGTCCATTTTCAGAGTCCTTAGGGTAAGGAAACTTTACTCTCTGTGAATTTTTCCGCTTTTAGAAAGTTTCCACTAAATTAAACAAGCCATAGGTAAAAAAAACAAGCACTGGGTGAAAGACACAGAAACCAAGCCACGAGCTTGGATATGAACCACCAAGGGGACCATCAAATACGGGCTAACCGCCCCATTAGCATCACAACCCCAAACAGGCGCATGCATATCCCGATAAACATCCATAAAAATCCATAAAGAAAAATGGTCTAGTGGGCCAAAAGCGACTGATGAGTATGAAAACTGATGAGGGAACTTAACCCAGGTGGGCGTGGCAGTGTAAGAGGTTAGCGCTTAGCAGAGGGGCTAGCAGGGAAACCATCAGCTGGATCAAAGCGGCATGCAGGCGTGTGCTGAAGGGTAGGGGCAGTTACAGGTTGTCTAACATACAGGTACATACATGTCTATGTGTTCACAAAGAGACTGAGCAGTCCATTCAAACCTGTACATTTATTATCATTCTTTTTCTTTCTTTCTTTTCCTTTCTTTTTTAATAGTTAGTGTTCTTCATTTTTGTGTCGACAGTTATGCTGGTAATTGAGTGCTATGCACCTACAGACGCGCCCCGGACCATATTTGACACAAAAATAATTATCAATTTTTTTTTTCTTTTTACTGCATTACTACTATCAGATTACTAAATATTATTGAGATCCCCTGTTTTTTATGATTGTGCAAATGACAAGTGTGCCTTCAAGTAGATGTCCGTGCTAAAAAGTGTGCAGTTTGTGGCAACATGAGAATGTGCAAGTTTGTGTGTGTATGTGCGTGTGTGTATTTATATGTGTGTGTGTGTGTGTGTGTGTGTGTGTGTGCGTGTGTATGTGTGTGCGTACATGTGTTTGTTCGTGTGTGTGTGTGTGTGTGTGTGTGTCTCTGTGTGCGCGCTCGCGCGTGTGTGTGTCTGTGTGTGTGTGCGTGTGTGCATGTGCATGTAACAGATGATGCAGTGGAGCTGTAGACTTGTATCCCGTGTACACAGTAGCTCAGCATTACTGGTCTATTAATGCAGATTCAGGGGGTCGACTCGGCCGAGCTGGTGTAGGCTGGGGTCTCCGACTTGATGATGACAACGAATAACACAGGCACATACAAACGCACACACACAGATGCACCCGCACACACACATACACACACACACACACACAGGAAAGGACAACACAAAACAAACATGTGAATGACAACATACATGCTTATGGATACACACATTTAAATGGAAACACATTTATAATGGAGGGAATGAATACATGGATAACTAAATCTGTTCAAAGACAGTTCTTTCCATATCAAACATGACATGTCTTGAAAGAAGTGGTGATTCGGTTCTCTTTTTTAAGATCATATGAAAAAAAGAACATTTACACACTACGATACAAAAAAAAAATTAACATGTCAGTATCAGGGATTAATTCAGCTTCATTCATTATCATTAATGGTTTCACTGACTTAAAATCATCTTAACTGAATTAAATGTTGTAATTAGAACACTCAATCCCATACATTAAATACTGATTAAATACGTTAAATATTGAATTAAAGACATAGTGATGCAACTTCATTTTATACGATGAAAAAAAAAAGTAAATAGGTTTTGGTATGTTCAAAAAGTTGAACACATTAATATGCACTGCACAAACTAGTTGCATACAAACACATTCCACAGAGACACAATGTTAAGGAAGGAAAAAAAAAAAAATAAAGTCGACAGTGGGTCTAAGGTACGGCCTAAATGTCCCCAATGCACAGTCTAAAGGCACAGTCTAAAGGTACAGTCTAAGATGGTCTATGATGAGTATCTATGATGAAACACAGTTCTTGTCTTCCCAAGGTTTTCTACAGTAACAATGGAGAGTAATCCTCATGTGATTACTGGCTCTCGTATAAATGTTTGATGTTTGAGAAACCTTGTAAAAAAGGCATGAAAATCATCACTCGACATCGTACTTCATGACATATAGGAATATGCCAGTAGAAAACTGATCATCTTTAGACACAGGACAGATATACAGTATACTGCTTAAGAATTTTTCAAAGACTGCACAAAACTTTGCTCTCTATCTATCTATCTATCTATCTATCTATCTATCTATCTATCTATCTATCTATCTATCTATCTATCTATTTATCCATCTATCTATCTAGCGTGCTAGCTAGCTAGCTAGCTTCATATGTCAAACTACAGTGTAACAGTGTAAGTTTGCCACTAAGGGCAGGTAAGCAATAAAAGGAAGTTCTAAGGGGAAGGGAGAGGCTAAAAAGATTAGAGATGACAACCATGCAGAGATGAATATGACAAAACAACGAGCACAATATTATGCATCAGACATACCATTTACGCGCAACTCCTCATTGGTCACTGATAGAAATTCTGAAAGAGCAATTGGAATCATTGTGGGAGGGGTTTAGTGGGACTGTAGGCGGGGTCAACGGGAGGGAATTGAGAGAGGTTGTGAAAAAGATTAAACTCGATTAACTCTACACTTTTGAGAGGAGGTAAAACTGCTATCATATTTGTCTCCCCCCCCCCCCCTCCACCTCTCTTTCTTTTTTTTTTCATATCATTCCATTTTGAACACTCAAGTACTTTTTTTTTTTTTTTGGTAAAAGACACTGTGAGAGAATGATCTAATCACATGGATGACACTGTGATACATATGATAAACATGAAAAAGTCTGTGAATGACTCCACCACCAATGATGAAAACAAAAACCCACACTGATGACATAAATGGCAGAATAGCAGAAAGCAACGACTCAAATGGCTTCAATCTAAAAACCAGCCGACATGTACTGAAGGAACGGAAGGGGTGATCAGTGTAATACACACTTTTCCTCACAGTCTGTGATTCACTGAGTAAATAAGAATGAGTTGGAGGACATTTAATTCATAACAAGTGCCAGATAACAGATAAGTGAGAAAGGTGAGAAAGGTAAAGAAAAAAAGAAGAGAGTGCCAGTAGTGCTGTCTTTCTTTCCAGAGAGAGAAAAGAAGAGTCACGGAACAGCACTAGCACTAGGACCGGGGGGGGGGGGGGGGGGGGGGGCGAGTGAGACGGTGGGTGTTTTCTAGATCATTGCTCTCTTCACATAATCGGCACCGGCAGCTTCGAAAACCCTTCGTTCGGTTGTCAAAAACACAGCAAACTACACCTCAAAGATGCCCTGTAAAACTATATTATGATTTCATATATATTCGTAGACAAACATACTTCAGACTGTATATGGAAAAATACTTTAAAAAGCTTCAGTGAGTTATCTTGTAAGCAGTTTCATTTACAATACAGAGACAGTCCCCCATACTCACACCGATAACACAGTTAGTAATTCCGTACTGGACTTAAAGGAAGAAACTGATTGTGATGATATTTGTGGGAACGAATTCACTGTGGTGCCATTCTGCAGCATGCGACTGCTGTAAAGGGTTTCCTGAATTTAAGAAGACGGTGACTATAAAAGTATTCTACCTTAAAAACAAGACACGCTGTAGGTGCTACACTATAGCTCTTTAATATAATGTTTCGCAGGCTTGTTCCCTTCGAGGCTTACAGCTCTGTACATTTTCACATCTTTTCCTGCTCTAACACATCTTACTCAGTGAGTTGAGGGTTTGATGATTGGCTGATGATCTGAATCAGATGGATTAGAGCAAGGAGAGATCTAAGATGTGCAGCGCTGTGGGTTGCCAGGAGCACGGCACCGGGAAACAGTATATTAATATCCATCCAAACGCATCAAAAAACTCATCATCAAAACCTCATTCCCAGGTGATTTATTCCTGCGGTCATAAGTTCTCTCATCTAAATCTGTCGCAGGAAGTAGTTATTTTTTTTGTAACACCACAAATTAAAACATCCAAAGTGCCTGCTGAAACGTAGGTTTTCCAGAACAGTTAAACTGGTTTTCCGGTTGGACTTACCTGGGCACACCGGGGGGAGCACGGTTGGGTCGGGAAGGGACCTGGGGAGGGGGTCCCCCGTGAGGGTCTGGGGATGCCCCTGGTCTTGAGGGTACCGGAGGAGCTCCGGCGGCAGGGGGCCCAGGAGCTGCGCTGCGGCCTCCGGGACGAGGAGGGCCGGGAGGAGCACGACGCTGAGGTGTGGGACTGGACATCGGGGACCTGTGCAAAAATGCGGAAGGTTTAAAATAAACCACTGAGTGGAGAAATTCCACCTAGAATTTGACGGGAGATTCGCGGAAAAGGCAAACATGTCAATAGTGTGGTGGGTCACAGCTCTGGGCAGCAGAGGGCTCTGACTGGCAGGTCTTTGAAGGAAGATCTGCAAATGCTCCACTCAAATCCTCATAATAAACTCATTTTAAAAGAACATGGGCTTGTTTTTAACTTGTTTACCATTAATTAAAAGTAACAACACTTTACGGCTATGGACTGTATTACAATTTTGGAGAGCCCAGCCCTGTGTCATTTGGTGAAACCAACCAGCCCTATGTCATTTTTGGGAAACCAGCCCTATAAGAATTAATACGATAAATTAGAACTGTTTCAGTCAAACGAATGCATCCATACCTGCGCCCGGAGGGGCCTCCCTGCACCTGAAGCCAAGAGTCGTCGACGGGTGGTGGCAGCGCCGTGGAAACGGTGGTCGTGCTGATGTCACCGATGATGCTGAGAGCCTCGCGGAGGGCGTGGTACATGCGCAGCATCTCATCCCTGTGCTGGGCCTGCTCGGCCGACTCCTCCATCAGCGTGTTCTGGTCGCCGCATGAATACAGGTGGGCCAGCAACTCTGCATGGATGAACTCCTTAGTCTGAACAGAGAGAGTACGATAAGAATAATGTTATTCAATGCTTACTGCATACAGTCTTGTAAAGACCATTATTGGTTGCCTTGCTCCTGAATGTGCAGTGGGACTGACTGAAAATCCCTGTTACATAAAAAGTAGTATAGCCTATTTAAAGCTTTTTCACTCTGTGTGTGTGTGTGTGTGTGTGTGTGTGTGTGTGTTGCAACTTGCCCTTTTTCTCCAAATCACGCTGGATTAGTAAAACAGAAAAGGATTAAGCTGGACACCATTTCCCAGAGGAATTAAAAATCTTACATCCTACACAAATTTGTCGTAAAAAGGCTTTAAATTTAAAAAAAAAAAAAAGGGACTGGAACAAAAGAAACAGAAGACTTCACGGTGACATCACAGGACAGCAGGGCACCGATTGGCTGGCTTACGTTGTTGATCATGAGATGCATGATGGTCTTGGGCATGAGGTCACGCACGGTCTTGTTAACAATGCCCATGTAGGAGTCCACCAGGTTCCGGATTGTCTCCACCTGCCTCTCCAGCTGTGGATCCATGGAATGCATGAATCCGTCCGAACCATTCTCCTCACTGGCATCGTTTTGCTGTCGAAGACACAAACAACGACAACAACAAAAACACAATTATTAATATATATATATATATATATATATATATACATATATATATATATATATATATATATATATATATATACCCAAACAGAAATGAATGTAAAAAAAAAACACACAAGAACAGTGAAAATAAAAACAGATTTAAACATCCGCACACTGTATAGACTCCTTTTTTCCTTTTTTTTTTGTAAATAAAAAAAGGAAAAAACAACAAATGAAACTGACATTTTGTCACAGTGCAATTTTCAAACATGGCATTGAGCCTCATATCCTGCATGTGCAGAGCAAGCTTAACGTTAAAGTGAGGAAAGTGGGCAGATTAACACATACCTTCTCCTTGTCCTTTGAGAGCAAACACAGATAGGCAGAAAGAGGAATTAGAGACAGAAATTTAGCAGAAGACTAAATTTTAGTCTTCCCTGGCTCTCAGAATTAGGACACGTTGGATTTCATTTCAGAGTAATATTTTAACCATCTATATATCTGTCCACCCTTCATTAAAGCAAAAAAAAGAGAATCGTCTATATTCTTTTAATTGACCAAGTTTAGAAGGGGACGGATTAGAGGGATGGATATATAGATAGCTTAGTAGGAGTGCAAGGGGGCAGGTGGATTTCGTATCTGTTTAAAGGGAATGAGATTAGGTGGGAACTAGTAAAAGCGTTAAGGCTGTTACCATGGTGCGTTCTGGGTAAACGCCCGCTCGCAGGAAAGAGGCTTTCCAGCTGTCCACTTCCTCCTGAGTCTCACAGGCCAACTCCAGCTGCCTGTAATCCTTATACACATTCCTAAGGACCACAGACAACACAGTCAAGACTCTGTGTGTGTGTGTGTGTGTGTGTGTGTGTTGTGTGTGTGTGTACAAGAGAAGCATGGTGTATTGTGACAAATGGAGACCCAGTGGTTATATTTGCTGACCCTGCTGACTGGAACACAAAGAGTGTCAGTGAATGGCTAGGTACAGCTCAGTTAGTCTTACAGGTCATTTTAATCTTTGGTTACAGTAAAATGGAAGTCAATGTGTAGCTATGAAAAAACGAAGCGCGTGTATGTGTTTCTGTTTGTGTTGGCATATACATGATAACACAGTTAATACCACATAATAACACAGTGAATAACACATCTAAACACAGTGTATCAGACTGCACTGACCTCTGCTCAGTATTAAAGAGGGCAAAAATGTGCTTGCTAGACATGAAGCTCTTCTCAATGTCCCTGAGCTTCAGGTTGTCCACAGGTAGCATGTACTTCTTCTCTTTCTCCTGCAGGGGGCGACAAGAAATTTCTGTTAAGAGCTGAGGGACCCAGACAAAGGGACCACAGAGGATCTGGAGACCAGTTGTTGTATGGTTAAACCTGTGTATGGTTAAAACCAGTTACTATAATTAGAAAAAAGGAAGTTTTTGAAGAGATCCTTTTGGGAGTGTAGAAATATCCAGAACATATCCACCGTGCTGAGAGCCAAAACTTTGACTGCTTCCGGAGAAAGAGAACATTCCATTGGCTTGAAAGTGCTCGGAAAGTCAGAGTCTTAGCATTTATGGGAACAAATTAAGAACACATAAAAAAAAAACCTACTTATTTTTTTGACTGGATGTTGAACTTGTCATAATGCCTAATGCAATATTTGAGCTACAATGTGAATTCGCAGTCATTTGGGAAATTCTCTTAGGCTATTGTCACATATATATACAAGAAACAGATCTGTTCACAAATATGTATTTGCCTTATTCGAATAATCAAGCCTGTTCAAACACATTTGAGTTCTTCTTATCTTTGTCACATTGCTCTCTCAGACTTACATTTTTAACCTGGAAAATTAACTGGATTACTGAAACTATGATACAAGCTCTATAAGGCATTCGTGTTGTAATTATTTGGGTATCGCCTCAACGTGTGCAGTTTTGTTAGAATTTTGGAAACTTGAGTTGAAAAGGACACAAGGACACATGGGAAGGAGTGGATTGGGGCAGGATCCAATACATGTTCACTCTGGTCTGACCAAAGGGTGAGAAGATGCAGAATTTTTACTACTAAAATGCAGTAGGTGTTTTTTTTCCCCCTCCTTGTGAATACCTGCATGAATAAAGTGATGGAATACTGAAGAGATGGAAAGAAAGAGAGAGAAAGAGAAAGAGAGTGGGAGGGGATAAGAGATGAGTGTGGGAGAAAATGAGTGAGTATATGCCAACCGCATGAAATATTTCAGACAGCAGGAATTCATCTGCAACCAACATCTGCAACAAGCAAATTCCTTGCAATATACCGGAATGTTCCGGGGTATGAAAAATAAGGCGCCTCAGAATTTAGACATACTTATGATTGCTGCATCTTAATTTCCCTAACGCTGCCACACAGATCTTCTGCTCAAAAACACGAAACGTTTTTTTTTTTAAGCTCACAAAATAATCATACACGGACCCTTTCTCCGGACGAGATACAACATCATCAGAGGAAAACATTTTGAACCAGCTCATGTATTTCATAACAGTTACGGCCGTTTTTTTTTTTTTTCTTCGAGCGTGGCGTTCAATAAGAGACGTGTCTGATTCACAGCGCTCTCGTTTTCAGGGCAAACGTTTGTAACGCTGAGTCATCGTAATTGTTTCTCAGAGAGAAGGAGAGGAGAGGAGGGGTGTGGAGGAGGACCGTTTGAAATGCTCATGGTGTCTTTTTGTTGGGGGGGAGGGGAAAAAAAACCCCACCAGATTGTTGTTTTCATTAGACGTTAGCATCTGGAAACCAGCTTCAATATGC